>NC_080394.1:45326951-45626951 GCF_028751815.1 Salvia miltiorrhiza | reverse complement strand
AGCTTGTTTTTCTTGATTTCCTCGGATCCGATGCACATTCTTTCAAGAATGTCCCACATCTCCTTTACAGTTTTGCACTTGATGATTTTGGTGACATGCTTGTCTGGAACTGTGCCGGAGATGATGCTTTTGGCGAGGTTGTCTAGCTCATCTCGCTTCCTTTCTTCTGTGGTGAAGTCTGCCTTCTGCTTGATCTGGACCTCATCTTATGGATCCCGAGTTGGGTCAATAGGAACTCTTTTGACGGTTTCGGTGATGATGATTGGTCCGTTGGTGATGACTTCGCACATTCGACAATGTTGGGCGGTGAGAAAGCTTTCAAGCCAAAACTTCCATATGTCGTATTTTTCAATACTAAACATAGGTAGAGAGGATAATCTGTTGTGGTTAGTCTCCATCAAAAAAGAGAGAACAGGTAACAACAGATAGGGCAAATAGCACGCACTTTTTGAAAGAGAAAAGTTTTCCAGACCTTTGAGAAAAAGGATCTAGTTCAATTAGAACCTAATCAGAAACAGAATTGTTCTTGCGAACAACCTGCTCTGATACCAATTGTTAGGTCCGGAGGGTCTCGAATAGGTGTATGAAAGACTTAGGAGATGCAGCGTACATCCTGGGGATCAAGGTCGTTCGTGATCGCCAGAAAAGGATGTTGAGCTTATCTCAAGCGTCTTACATTGATACTGTGATTGCTCGTTTTAGCATGCAAAATGCCAAGAAAGGCTTGCTACCTTTTAGACATGGCATTCCTCTGTCTAAGGACATGTGTCCTAAGACGCCTAGTGAGGTTGAGGAGATGAGGAAGATACCCTATGCTTCCGCCGTAGGTAGCCTCATGTATGCGATGCTATGCACGAGACCTGATATTTGCTATGTCGTTGGCATGGTTGCAAGATATCAGTCGAACCCTGGACCAGGACACTGGACTGCGGTAAAGCATATTCTCAAGTACCTCAAACGGACTCGAGATTATAGGCTAGTTTACCAGTCAGACAGTCTATTTCCTTTGGGTTACACCGATTCGGATTTCCAGGCTGACCGGGATGAGAAGAGATCTACCTCTGGTTATGTGTTTACCTTGGGAGGTGGAGCCGTATCGTGGCGGAGTGCAAAGCAGAAGTGCATTGCAGACTCCACCATGGAAGCCGAGTATGTAGCTGCTTCGGAAGCTGCTAAGGAGGCTGTATGGTTCCGGAACTACCTCTTGGATCTAGGAGTGGTCCCTAATTTGCCTAAGAGTATCATAATTTATTGTGATAACTCGGGTGCAGTGGCAAATTCTAAGGAACCCAGGAGCCACAAGGCGTCAAAACACATAGAGAGAAAGTACCACATCATACGAGAAATCGTAAACAGAGGAGATGTGCTAGTAGAGAAGATTGATACATTGGAGAACCTAGCTGATCCTTTCACGAAAAGCTTACCGCAAAAGACCTATGAGAAGCATGCTCGAGGGATGGGATTGCGGTTGATGCCACCCACTTAGAGAAAAACTTTCAGTATAAGTGGGAGAGATGAAGTGAAGTCTTGTAATAGCTAGTATTTAGACACATTGTATACTAAAAGTTTTGCTTTAGTATAAGTGGGAGATTGTTGGATTTGTATACTGAAAGCAAGAACTTTATGCTTGTATACAATGATTCCTGTTATTCACTATTCTTATCTCCTATCTGATTGTGTTCATGATTGCATATGTATGTTCTTTATCTCTGTATAAGTAGATTATATGGTGTGTTGTAGATCACAGAAGACCATATAATTGGAATAACCTTAAGAGATATAATATGATCACAGCCGAAATAACTCTAGGACAAGTTATTGGTTTAGGCTGCAGTATAGATGGAAGTAGTTTGTCTTGGCTACTTGTCTATACCGGTACGTCATTACGTATTGATAGGACCAACAGTTGAGATGTATTCTTCTATCTGACTTAAGTGAAGAATCAAGATCTCGGTGACTCATAAATCTTAATACTAATAAGTATTCAGATATATATGTTAATTCGTATATCACTTTGACTTACTATGGGCGAGAGTTAAATACTAACTCGAGTACTCTGTATCTTGGGTGATAGCGGTTAATATATGATATTTGATTATCTGTATTAGTACCCGTATCCGGTATAGGATAATGACATCCCCTTAAGGAGCTCAATAAGGTTTATTACGCTAAACCCTGCAGGTTGATTAAGTTCAGGCGTAATAATAAAGATTGAGTGGTACTGCTTAAGGAATTATTAAGAGATTAATTAATTTAAGCTGTCAGAGCTCTAATTAATTAATGGATGTCGGATATTTTAAATACGGAGATTTAATAAGTCTAAATACAAGCCCCGACTCATCACCGGCAATAAAGGGGTAAGTCAGTATCGGTTCTCTAGTGGAATGAACTGATATTTATAAATTAATTATGGTCTGGGCTGACCATAGATAAATTAATTTATTTGAGGCCCATCTTTATTCCTTGTATCTGGTCCCTGGGCTGGCCTAATGTCTCCTAGCCCAAGTAGGGCAGAAATCGCCTATCACAAAGAAAGAAGCGCCCCATACGTATTTAATTCTCTATTAAATACAGCTGTCAGCTCTCAGGAAAATACACTGATAAAATTAGGGTTTTTGAGAGCAGAGGAGGTGCAGAAAAACGTGAGAAGCTTTTCTGTCTTGGGAATTTCCATAGCTCGTTGTCCATCCAACGTTGGGAATTGAGCGGGATACAGTCGAGAAGATCAGAGCTGGAGTCTGAATCATTCGACGCGATCATCAATCATCTGTGCATCCAATTCTCAAGTAAGTATCTCCTAACACCTAAGTGCAGCTGTTAAATTCATAGGAGCATGTTAGGAATTAATCGTTGTATGATGAATTAATAATAATCCAAGAAATGATCATCGGGCAATCGAGTATTAATTCAATTTAATATTCCTTCAAGTATGATTTTAACTATTGTTGTCAATGCGTTGATTAGGGATAAGCATATCACTCCTTTTGGTTTAGTGCGTTTGCGACTGATTTCTATTTATTCGGGATTTTCTTGATTAGTTTCATGACAAGTCCAGCCCCTTAATTTCATTTGCTTACTTTGCTTATAATCTCTTTTGACTTTGTTCAATCTTTGGTGTAAGGGCATATCAATGTTCAAAAGGTTAGCCAAGGTTCATGGATTGAGGGAATTGTTGGTTGAGAAAATAGATTCCAACAATACGTTGTTGGAATAAAATATCGACATGGGGCTGTTCCGTGGCAGGTAGCGGCAAAGCAGGGGTAACTTGCGTTCCAACTCAGAGATTTTCCATCATTCTATCTTCATTTTGATTCTATCTTGCTAGTATCATGGTCAATAAACTTATTCATTGATTATATTATGTCTGTAAACATAACTTCTGGGATGTCACTGATACCATTTGCTACTAATTAGAACATCACTAATTAGGATTTATATTGTAATCGTGATTATTGATGGGACACGAGTTACGAAGAAACGAAGGACATGAATTATTATTTGTAAATTCTTGATTAATGATCGAGGTTGTGTTATTATACCCTGAGAGGTGACAGGGGCTATTTGGACAACATCAGCTTGTCTAGTAAACTTCTCCCAGTTCTTGTTACAATCTTAAGCTAGATTTTTCAAATATGGCTTAAACTACGAATTGCTCGATGTTAATACTATGGGATTTGAAAATTTGAATGAATTCATCGGGATATGAATATGGGAATCAAGTTGTGGCAATGGATTATATAATCTAGGGTTCGAATTCTCTTTGCAGCCCTGTTTCAAGGGGCTCTTATATTTTACTAATATTCTCGTTCAAGAGTTCTTACAGCACATGATAAACAGCTTTGGGAAAAAATTTGAACAAAGTATGGTAATCACCATAACACGAAAAGCTAATCCACTTGTAAGTGGTAATTCAGGTACTTCGCTGAATTTTATCTCGTGGAAGCATGTGAGCATGATGGGGGAGTATTATGCTTTATCACTAGGCAAAATTATGATCTTAGGGTATTTTATGGGAACATGTAAGCATGATAGGGATTTGGGAAATATTCTATTTCTTTACTTGGGCAAAACCATGACTTATATGATCTTTGATGGGATTTGTGTAATCACAACATCATCTTGGAAGCTGCACAACTTCTGCATATGTGCTTAGTCTTGAAATATGATATTATTAATAAACGAAGCTGCACACCTTCTGCATATGTGCTAGGGCTTGAAATGCAACTTGAATTATGTTACTTGGGAACTGTAGTTATGCTAACTCTCTCACAATCATCACAAGCATGAGCACCAAACACACACACCTGACATGTTCATGCAGAGCATTGCACATGTCACCAGAGGGGGGAGTAGAGTGTATACCCATAGTCCACAATTTACAAATTCAAAATTGCTGCTTAGCAAGTCAAGGGAAAAACAAATGCAAAATTGCATCCTAGCAAGTTAAGGGAAAAGCAAACATCAAGGGCGAATCAAAGGAATCATTTTAACCGTAAGCCACGAAAGTTGGTTGCACCCCCCGGGTCTTCCATGCTCCGTGCAGGGTGTTACTGTTCAACCGTAAGCCACGAGAGTTGGTTGCACCCCCCGGGTCTTCCATGCTCCGTGCAGGGGGTTACTGTTCAATCGTAAGCCACGAAAGTTGGTTGCACCCCCGGGTCTTCCATGCTCCGTGCAGGGTGTTACTGTTCAACCGTAAGCCACGAAAGTTGGTTGCACTCCCCGGGTCTTCCATGCTCCTTACAGGGTGTTACTGTTCAATCGTAAGCCGCGAAAGTCGGATACTTCCCCCCGGATCATCCAAACTCCGCGCATAGGGTTACTGTTCAATCGTAAGCCAAGAAAGTCGGATACATCCCCCGGATCATCCAAACTCCGCGCAGAGGGTTACTGTTCAATCGTAAGCCGCGAAAGTTGGATACATCCCCCCGGATCATCCAAACTCCGCGCAGAGGGTTACTGTTCAATCCTAAGCCGCGAAAGTCGGATACATCCCCCCGGATCATCCAAACTCCGCGCAGAGGGTTACTGTTCAATCCTAAGCCGCGAAAGTCGGATACATCCCCCGGATCATCCAAACTCCGCGCAGAGGGTTACTGTTCAATCGTAAGCCGCGAAAGTCGGATACATCCCCCGGATCATCCAAACTCCGCGCAGAGGGTTACTGTTCAATCGTAAGCCGCAAAAGTCGGATACATCCCCCGGATCATCCAAACTCCGCGCAGAGGGTTACTGTTCAATCGTAAGCCGCGAAAGTCGGATACATCCCCCCGGATCATCCAAACTCCGCGCAGAGGGTTACTGTTCAATCGTAAGCCGCGAAAGTTGGTTGCACCCCCCGGGTCTTCCATGCTCCGCGCAAAGTGTTCCAGCTAGCAAGGAGGGAAGCAGCAAAGGAATGCACACAAAGGAGGAAAGCAGCAAAGGAATGCATACAAAGGAGGGATGCAGCTGAGGAATGCTCTGCCACCATCCGTGATCCCAATGCTCTGCCACTGTCCGTGATCTCAATGCTCTGCCACAGTCTGTGACCCCAATGCTTTGCCACTGTCCGTGACCCCAATGCCCTGCCACCGTCCGTTACCCCAATGTTCTGCCACCGTCCGTGATCCCAATGCTCTGCCACCGTCCGTTAGCCCAATGCTCTACCACCGTCCGTGACCCCAATGCTCTGCCACCGTCCGTGATCCCAATGCTCTGCCACCGTCCGTGATCCCAATGCTCCGCCCTGATTTCAACGCTCTGCCGCGATTTCAATGCTCTGCCATGATTTCAACGCTCTGCCGAGATTTCAATGCTCTACCGTGATTTCAACGCTCTGCCGAGATTTCAATGCTCTGTCGTGGTTTCAATGCTCTGCCATGACTTCAACGCTCTGCTCTGCTCTGCCCGGGATAGGCATTTCTCTGCTCTGACCGGGCTGGGTATTTCTCTGCTCCCACCGGGCTAGGCGTTTCTCTGCTCTACTCTACGGGCTACACTCTTTTGCGCCTCTGCTCTATGAGCTGCTTTGATCTATTTTAATCGCTGCTCAGCGAGAAATAAGCCGCCTTTTGGCGTGCTACTGTCATCCATCGGTCTTCTCATGCGCTGGTTTTCCTACGCGCGGATTGTCTATTGGTCTTCTCACACGCTGGATTTCTTACGCGCTCAACAACAGGGTATATTGTTCAGACTCGACAAATATTTATGACGGGTTTTCTCACATGACCAGAGTATCATATTTCTCAACTTCGACATGGGTCTTCCTATGTTATTTGGGTATTCTTGCAACGGTCTTCTGATTCATCCAACACAAAGCATTTATACTGCTTATCTATGCAAAGTATTCAATATGGGGTATTCTCAGCGCTGGTCTTCTTATGCGCCTAAAGAAATGGAAATTATTTATCTTTGTCAACATTCAACAAACAAGAAGAAAATCTAACTTGGAACTACAATTCCGAAGTCAAGGGGAAAATGCTTATCTTTGCTTTTTTACAATATTCAAACTCTTATGTCTTCATGATTTGCAGGGATTAAGGAAAACAGCACAGCGCTGGCTTTAACAATACTTCGCTGGCTGAATACGAAGAATACCCGGTTCAACCAGACTAGGGGGAGTAGCTGATGAGGACTGAAATATGCATCAGCGCTGTGCTAAACATAACGGAAATATTTCTAGTTATGATTATTATTATTATTGTTGTTATTGTGGTTATTTCTGATACTTGATACAGGATTGCCCTGACTCCCGGCTTGGCTCAGCTCGGCTCCGCTTTCCAGCTCTAATGGCTCAATCTCAAGATGTAGATTAGAATAACGGGGCTTGGGCTTGTTTCATTTGGCTAATGGACTTTAGGGGTCTAACGGGCCTAAGGGCCTTAAGTTTATGTTCATGCTTATAAATAGGGCCTTGATGCATAGATTAAAGGGGAGAGTCATTTTTCTAGCCTCAACTTATAAACTGTAAAACACTCTCTCAATTATAGTGAAAAACCCCCAAAACCCTCGTGGACGTAGTGGACGTAGGTCTTCTCGACCGAACCACGTAAATCCAGTGTCGTTTACTGCTTTCTAGTTTAGGTATTGGTTTCTCGTTTCACCAAGAGGATAGACCAGTCAGACTGATAACATACGCAGCGGAAATACTTTTGTTTCACAATAACCTTTGTTGTGCACGTTGTTAATCTTAAGTTTCTCTTTACAATTAATCAGTATTCAGTTTATCAAAGTAAGAACACAATAAGAAAAGTAAAACTGAAAGCTGTAAATAACACAGAGATTTTTACGTGGTTCGGAAAATACTTCCTACATCCACGGTCGGTTGATCAGACCAACAACTTCACTCTGCAAGTGCTTACGGGTGCACTGCAAACCGATGCTTATGCTTACGGGTGCACTGCATACCGAATCCGTGTGCTTGCCGGGTGCACATAATCGAATCAACTGAAGATCTAATCATCAGTACCAACACACCTTGTTGGATTTCTCACTCCTAGCACGAACTGGCACTAGGATCTCACGGAGACAGAGTACCTTCCTGAACTCCTTTGCAACTCAAACACTCGATTTTATCGATCGAATGGAGGTTTGAAATCTTGCCAACTAAACTTCAAAGAACAAGTTCTTTGGAGTTAGTTGTGACCTAAGCTCTGGGTAAATAGAGGTTTGCCTAAGGTCTAAGAGAATATATGTAATTAGCAGTGACTGATTTTTGGCTTTGGATTCTCTTCTTCGATTCAAGCTTTGGGAATTTGAGCTTTGGGCTGAGACGCAATTTTGGCAGCGCTTCAGCTTGTATTGTTTAATCGGTGAAGATTGAAGTGATCCTCGAGCGCTATTTATTGGAGAGGTCTTGAATAGATCCGTTGGCAGAGAAGGTCTTCAAGATTTCTTCCGTTAGAGAGTAATTTGAACTTGGGTTGAGGCTTCAATCTTCGAGATTCCTTGTTTGGTGAGAACGGCTATGTTGAAGAGCAGAAGATGCGATGTATCTGATAAAGTAGTCACCAAATAGGAATGACCTCTGCAGAGAAATGATGATCCTGAGATCTCTGCATTTAATACGGCTGTACTTTTGTAGTACGTGGCTTCCTTTGAACGTTGGAGATTCAGTCTGAGGAAGAATGTTTAACTGATACTTGACTTTAGTATCAGTTCGCTAATTCCACGTGGCACGCATCAAGTAATCAGTTCATGACTGATTCTTCAACTGATACTTCAGTTGGCAACTTCAGTCTTCACTCTTCAGTTCTTCATCCTTCAGTCTTCACTCTTCAGAACATCAAACTAAACTAGAAAAGAACTCTAACACTTGAGTTCGAACAGATCTAGTCTATTACAATTAAAGCATATGGATTTTGGTATTATCAAAACAAAGATTAGGATATTCCATTAAGTTACTTACACCATTTGAGAGATATGTATTGAGTGAAAAACTTGAATTGGTTTGTGAATGTTGGTTGGAATTGAGCATTATTGAACCATCTCTTGGTTTGATTCTTATGGATTTCGCTTGAGGACAAGCAAAAGACTAAGTGTGTGGGGGGGGAGGGATTGTTTAGTCCTATTTTGTGATGATTCTATGGGTGTTTATGTGCGTTATGGGTTTATATTTTTAGTTTAGTTCACTCAGTAGTTGATTGATTTGAGCTTATGTGCTTATTTTATTGTTTTAGGATTTGATGCTCTAATTGATTAATTAGTGAAAAAATATAGAGTTCGAATTTTGTTGATTAGTCTTCAGAAGAATTGTAGTTTGTCTTGATACGAGTCCGTAGGCGAAAACGGATCCAAAATCGGACTTGTAACGAGGGAGAATGGCCAAAATAAAAACATAGCGCAGTGCAGTCCTCGCGTGAGCGACCCAGCGGGCGCTGGGTTTTTCCCACGACCGCGCCATCACACCCAGCACCCCCAGCGAGCACTCCCAGCACCCGCGGGGCTCTTCTTTGTGCCCGCTACCTCTTCTCCGCGCCCGCACACTCGCCACATTTCTCCACCCCGTGCCCGCGCTACTCGTCTCGCGCCCGTGCACACACATGGCCCAGCGGTCGCGTGCTTACCTTGCGCCTACTGGCTTCCTTGACCTCACACCCGCTCAACAATCGCAGCGACCGCTGGGTGTGTGGTCTCAATTCTTTTGCGCGTTCAGCCTTAAAAGAAAAGATAAGCGTGTTTTATTTTGGGGAGTATTAAAGGCTGACTTTTCATTTTTGCTAGGAGACACTTACACTTTCTCAGACGCCAGTCCAGATCTTAGACAGAAAGCTCCAGACACCATTTTCTTAGTTAGGGTTTATTCGGTTTTTTTTTATTTCATTCTTACGCCTAGAATAATTCGTAGTCAAAGATTCTTGTTCAGTTATCGCCAATTACTGTAAGTCATTTATTTATTGTTGATGCATGCCATGGAGGCCCCAGTTACGTTGCATATGTGAGTTGATTTAATCGAGTCTTTAATTTGTTTTTATTTTATTATTTTCGTGGGTTATATTAGGGTGGCTGAAATTGGGCCTTAGTTGAGTTAGTTTTGAGTTTTATACCTTGTTTTTACTAAGGATTTGTTTCCTTATTTGATTAGAAGTTATTTTCCATGTTTATTCTCCTAGTTTGGTTATGTTTTCGCATACCCTATACATAGGGCTTGTTATGCACGAAAATTAGGGAATAAGGGCCTTGTTTGCCTTATTATGGTTTGTTTTAAATTGTTTCCTTATTAGACTAGGTTTAGTTTTTGCCTATATATATGCCCTCTTTGTGATGGACGAAAATTACACCTATTATCAATCAAATTTGTAAATTTTATTCTCTCTTGAGAGTTTTCGAATTCCTCTTGATTATTCCAAGACGAATTCAATTTATTGACGTAACGGAGAGTTCAACCAACCCTCGTCGGGTGTCATTCATAGTCCCTGAGTTGCTGCACCAACGTCACATTGGGATATAGGGATTCCATCGCCTATATCATTCCGTGGGTTAGATTCAGAGATTTTGGGTTCTTCCATCATCTATCGTTCGTTAGTTCGTTATCAAGTCTTCCGCTTGCGTATTCGTTTGAACGGCCTGGCAAGGATCATATCAATTGCCTAGATAAATTCTGGATTTATGATTTTTCAGTGTTTCTTATTTATCGTTTATGCTCTTGTTAGATTTATTTTGGTTAATAATTCGTCTGCTATCTAGATAATTGTTATTTTTGTTGCGCGATTATTTTAATGAATTACTACTTTTCCTCAAGAACCCTAACGTAGATTTACATGCTATTTCTTTATTGCTTATTTATATTTGATTTTTGCCTAGATAATTTTACATGCTTTATTTCAATTATGCGCTAGTTAGAGAGAGAGTGTCAAACCCAAAATATTGATTAGAGTGTTTAGGTTTATTTTCTGTTATCTGTGTGCAACACAAGAGAACACCCTGCATAGCCTTCCTTGAGAGACGACTTGGGTTAGCTTATCCACTGCAATTGACCTCGTACGATTGCGAGTCAATTCAATAGTGTTTTTAGTTGAGTCAGTACTCTCAACCGGCGCCGGAACGTGTTTTTCATCATCGATAATACGTCTACCGTGATCGTGAGGCTGCCCATTTACGTCTTATGCAAGACTACATTTTTTCGACATCATTTTCGGATGCAAATGGAGTTATTTTTGCGCATAGTCAAGGCTGTTCAAGGTGAAGATACTTACTTCCAGATGAGCCATGATGCACGAGGTCGGGACTCTCTCACGCCTTTGCAGAAATGTATGGCGGCTATCCACCAATTAGCCACCGGCGTCAGTGCGAATACTTTCGACGAGTATCTCAAGGTCGCCGACCAGCACTACTACCAGATGGGCTACTATTTGTGCGACAGAGTGGCGCTGCTTCGTCAAGAGTCCGCCGATGGAGATCACTTCAAAGAAGGCGAGGTTCAAGAAGATGCAAGAATCGGCACGGAAGGATGTCGAACGTGCCTTTGGAGTTCTTCAAGCTAGATGGGGAATCATTCGAAGTCTGGCGCGGGGATGGTACGTCGAGAATCTCAAGGAAATCATGATGTGTTGCATCATTCTCCACAACATGATTATGGAGATGGAAGGTGAAAGAGCTGCCCATTGGAGAGATGACGACGCAAGACACAGGACGTCTAATAGTGACTCGTCCGAAAGTGCTCGAGCAACCCCGGTTTGCTTCGAGTAATACGTGCAAAGAGATGCAATTCTCCGAGATAGACATATACATGCTTAGCTCCAACGTGATTTGATCGAGCACGTTTGGGCACGTTGGGCACGTTTCAGACCTCTAAATCCGGAATAGTTATTTTAGGATGTGTCTTTAAATTTTTAAGATTTATGTAATTTTTAGAATTTTAAAATTAGTGCAATTTAAATTTAAAATAAATTATGTTATTTAAATTTATGCAATTAAATTTAAATGAAAAATACAAAAATCAAAATTAAAAAGATATGATCTTTTGATTCAATGTGATCCCCCTTTTATCAGGTCAGCTATCAGGTCACCTCCGCTGTGGATGCTCTAAATTCTTGAAATATCTTGTAAGCTTTTTAAAATAAGCTTAGCCAAATGCTCTGTAAATATGGTGCAAGTTTTCAATAAGAAATAAATAATAATTTTAAAATGGAGAATTTGAAATTGGGACTCATTTGGTGCCTCATGTTCTCGTGTATATGTAATTGAGAAAACAATTCAAAAGAGTGATAGTATTAGATTTTCGTGCAAAGTAAGTACAATACTGAAATGAAGAATATTCCTTTCGTGCACATTTCTGGAAAATTCAGAAAATAATAGTGGTAATTCACGGTTATTTCTTGCCAGATTGCTGTCAACTTTCACGGTCAGTTAAAGCTTTTGTGCTTTCTTTGAATTGTCATTTTTACACCATTTACGTTTCGAAAAAAAGTTTGATAACATCCGAAATCGTGTCTGTCAAATATCTACCAATCTCTGTCTATTAGATTTTCCAATTAACCCAATGGCCCGCCCCAACGAGCTTCACAAAAATGCCAACAGCTTCACTCTTTCTTTTAACTCGAACAATACAAAAAATATGGAGATATTTGTTATTTCTTTAAATCTATCTGATATTCATATTGGTGTGTAAAATATAACTTTTAGCTAATCTATAAATCGTCCATCAACTTTAATTTGGTATTACAATACATAAATTTTTAATTTATTACTCCATTCATCCACAATATTATTTTTACTTTTACTATTTTGTTCCGTTCACCATATCGTTTTCACTTTCATTTATAGCAATAAGGTTCACAAACTTTTACTCACAATAATAATGGAACCCAAATTTCACTTACAACAATATCATTATTATCCAACACTTTCTTAAAATTCATGATGGAGAAAGTATAATTTTATCATAAACTTAAAATCTCAAATTTAAATTCACTTCAAAGTCAATTAAGCTAAAATTCATAAATTCAAACTAAAATGATGTAAACAAAAAAAAGTTACACACTTCCAAACTTTATAAAAATTTAAAATTTTTAATTTGATGATAAATTAATAATAATAAATTAAAAATTTATGTATGTTTAATTGAGTTAAATACCACTTTTCTCCAATGTTGTCACCCCTATAACACCCTAGAGTCAGGGTTGACGTTGTTCACTATCCTAACATGTCAAAAGTAAAGCAAATTCCTCCCCGCATTTTAACGGTGACTTAACACCGTTCGAATTTTTTTTTTTTTAATAAATACGGCCCCCAGTTTTTTGATCTGATGGATACACACACGCACTCTAAGCTCAACTGATGCAGTTGCATCGTCTCCTCTTGCCGCCAGCCGCCGGCGCCGTTGAGGTATCCCATGGTGAAGCAAATGACGATGTGGCCATGCAATTCCAATGGCCACCATAACTTCGCATCACTCCCCCTTTTCAGGAAGCCCCAAGATTCCCCAACTCCGACCAAACCCTCCAAACCCCACCTCTCGTTCTTCAATTGAGGCCCCAAATCGTCGCTTCTGTCGTCGCCTCAGGGGTTGAGTTTCTCAGCACTATTGTACAACGTGCTGGTGAGCTGAAGACGGTGTCACTGGTGTGCCGGGTGTGGAGGGATGCGCTGAAGCCGCTGCGTGGGCGATGGTGTTCCTCAAGTGGGTGAAGCGGTTCAAACACGGCCGCGGCGAGGTGAAGGCCAATTCGAGGAAGGCGTTCGATTCCTTCCTCAAGGGGCCGCGCGTGGATCAACGCTCGCGATGGTGGACGCCAGATTGATTTACTGGGAGATGGGGTAGAAGAAGGACGAGATTGTTTGGTATCGACTGGCGGCGAAGCTCGGTGATCTTACGGGACGAGATTGCAAATTTAAAAAAAAAAATCAAACGTTGTTAAGTCACTGTTAAAATGTGGGGGGATATTTGTTTCACTTTTGACACGTTGGGGTAATGAGCAGCGTCAACCCTGATTCTGGAGTGTGATAATGTTGGGGCAAAAGTGATACTTAAGCCTTATTAATTTATACTCCCTCCGTCCACCAATCAACTACCCATTTGCCTCTAAAATTTTGTCCACCAATTAACTACCTACTCTGCTTTTTGGACACATATACCCTCCCTTACTTTTTAAATTACTACACTTTACCAATTGGACCCACCACACTCTACCATTACTTGTCTACTTAATCTAATTTTGATGTTAATTAAATGGAGTAAGATATTTTAAATTTCCAGTTTATTTATTTTCCAATTTATTTATTTTCGAAATTTTCAGTATATATATATATATTTTTAATTTTCAGTTTATTTATTTTCTATTTTTTTTTCAGTTTTCAGTTTATTTATTTATTTATTTTCTGAAATTTTAATTCCAGTTTATTTATTTTCTGAATTTCCAGTTTATTTATTTTTCAATTTTCAGTTTATTTATTTTCTGAATTTTCAGTTTACTTTATTTTCTGAATTTGCAGTTTATTTTATTTATTTTCGAACTTTAAGTTGATTTATTTTCTAAAAAAAATAATTTTCCAGATTTTAATTTATTTATTTATTTATTTTCGAATTTTAAGTTTATTTATTTATTTAATTCCAGTTTATTTATTTTCTAAATAAAATAATTTTCCAGATTTTAATGTATTTATTTATTTTCGAATTTTCAGTTTATTTATTTATTTATTTCCAGTTTATTTATTTTTGAATTTTTAGTTTATTTATTTTTCAGTTTTTAGTTTATTTATTTATTTATTTTCTATTTATTTTAATTCCAGTTTTTTTTTCCAGTTTATTTATTTTTTGAATTTTCAGTTTATTTATTTATTTTCGAATTTTCAGTTTATTTATTTTTCAATTTTCAGTTTATTTATTTATTTATTTTCTGAAAATTTTAATTCCAGTTTATTTATTCATTTATCTATTTCCAGTTTATTTATTTTCAGTTTATTTATTTTCTGAATTTTCAGTTTATTTATTTATTTTCGAATTTTTAGTTTATTTATTTATTTAATTCCATTTTATTTATTTTCTGAATTTTCAGTTTGTTTATTTATTTATTTTCAAATTTTCAGCCTATTTATTTATTTCCAGTTTATTTATTTTCTAAATTTTCACTTTATTTATTTATTTTCTAACTTTAAGTTTATTTATTTTCTAAAAAAATAATTTTCCAGATTTTTATTTATTTATTTTCTAATTTTCAGTTTATTTATTTATTTAATTTCAGTTTATTTATTTTCTAAAAAAATAATTTTCCAGATTTTAATTTATTTATTTATTTTCGAATTTTCAGTTTATTTATTTATTTAATTCCAGTTTATTTATTTTCTGAATTTTCAGTTTATTTATTTATTTGTTTTCGAATTTTCAGTCAAGGCATAATGTATGTTAAATAGCTAATGAAATATTAGTAAAAGTAATCAAAATATATTAACACTACCCTTTTAGTCTTTTACACCACTTTTACACCACCTTTTTCAGCTTTCTTAGTTTCCGTGCCGACCATCAAATGGGTAGTTGATTGGTGGACGGAGGGAGTATAATATTCCGATATTTG
The DNA here is from genome assembly GCF_028751815.1 of Salvia miltiorrhiza. Classification (NCBI taxonomy): domain Eukaryota; kingdom Viridiplantae; phylum Streptophyta; class Magnoliopsida; order Lamiales; family Lamiaceae; genus Salvia; species Salvia miltiorrhiza. The sequence continues at coordinate 45,611,958 of NC_080394.1, read as the reverse complement.
TGTCCATTATTAAGGCTGCGTAGTAGATGGGGAGGCATTTGGTTGGGTCTACCGACTTAGAAAACTAGATTATGTAAATCAGCTAAATATGTATTTATCTTTCTTTTCTTGTTTTGGCAAGAAATATGCATATAACTTATTCAAAGGTTTTCTTTTATAATAGCTATATACAATCTACCTATGTTTTCTTTAGAACTGTTTGGCCTTCACGGTTCCAAAATGAACCTTAACATCCTTCCCAAAGCCTCCTCTCCCTCTCTCTCTCATGAATGGAAGCCCAGATAACTTTCAACTTTATCTCTCTCTCTGAAGCCGCCATAAATTTTAAAGTTTCAATTTGCTCCTTGTGGTGGGACCCGCAGCCAGCGCTATTTTGACCCCCTCCCCGTGAATTTCATCCGTCATCGTGTCCTCTCCTCCCGTCATAACGGCATCAAACTGTTCAGTTTTATGGATTAACAAAATTTAGTTTCAACATATAATTACTACTCTCTCCTTTCCTTAGCATAAAAACACGCATGATATGAAACGAAATGAATTTTAAGAAATTCTATAAAATATAATGTGAATGAAAAAAAAATCTCACATTTATTTATTGTGATATTTAATGATAGAATTATTACTATAAATAAATTACGCATATTTTTATGGGATGAATGAAAAATAAAAATTAAGCATAATTTTATGGGACAGAGGGAGTATTTGTTTCTAAAATATTTTGTATATGTTCGGATAATTTGAGTACTTGAATACCCTATTTACCCGAATCAGCAGTTTGACATTTGGAAATTGAAAATTAACCTAATAATTTAGGGTACCTGATTTTACAATCGGTACCGGTATCAGTGCAGAGTTTTCTCCCTTATTCAAGTTCGTGTACCCGATTTTTCGGATAGGGTACTCGAACCCAACCCGATTGCCATCCGTGATTGTATTAGTACAAAACAAAACTAAAACAAACTTAAGTATACAATTTGGTGTGGTTTAATTTGTGTTTGCATATATTTATATTTTTCTACTTAATCTATATCTATATATTATATAAAACAGGAGTTTAACGGTAATTTTTTTGCGCCAAATTTCAGTTTTCAATCTTTTTGCAAGTTCTCAGTTTCTCCCACATTTTTCGTTTCTACACGTTCTTCCAAATTTTCAACCCACCCCGTATCGAATCAGAATCAGAACCAACTTTCCCAACCCTAAATCAAACTCACAATTACTGAATTACGCCCGCTCACTCTGTATATCAGATATTCGTATCCTCATCCTCCTGAAACGTCACTACGATGGAGCTTTAGAACCTCAACTCAATTTTGAAATCCTTCGTTATTTTGTGGACAAGCTTATGGTCCTTAGAATGGATACTTGCAGATCTCACGTAGAGCACGGTGCCAGGGCTGAAGCGGTGGGGCTTCTTCACTCTGCCGGTGGTTGAAGCAGATTTCCTAATTGTTTTAGTCACCAGTTGCTTGTGTGGCGTTGTCAATAGTTTGTGGGCTATTTGCTTTGTGTGAGAGGAAGACAACCCATTCATTTTTCACAGTTAAAACCCCCACTACTCCACCCGATTTCCACAGCCAGGATACTGAGTTGCCGTTCGCATGCGACCAACGCCTTGCAGCGCCATTTAACTTCTGCCGTCCACAGGAACGACCACCACTGGTCCCACCCAACCGTTCCACCGACCACCATGGCCCTCTCTTGAAAACTTCGTACGATAATTTATCGTTTTCTGTAGTTAAGTGCTTTTTTATGGCTATTGCATTCTTCACGTAGAACTGTCAGGCGCATGTTTTAATGATTTTAGCTAACAGAAAGTTGAACAACTCTCTTATGTATTCTGCTCTTTGAAGTGTCCATAAGTACCTCCATTGCTTGATTCTTGTGTGCTAACAATTTGTAATTATTTGTAGTAACCTACTTAGATATAACTTAACAATTTGAAGTACATATGCACATTAATATCTATATAGTTCAACATATGAGTAGTTCAAATATTAACTTATTTGTGGCTTGCACTCTCTTGAACTTAATTTATATTATCTAAGTGACGTTGAGCTATCGTTATCTAGCGTTCATGTTAATCAGAGAGATTTTCTAAGTATACTGCAAACATTTTTTGATTTCTAATCTCTTTAGTGAATTCTATATGTGATTCCACAAGTCATTTTGGTTTATATGTTTTTTTGCTTAATTTGCTTATAGGTATTTCATGTGCTTCGGAGGTACTTGAGTGAGTATATCCATGGGTTGTCATCAAAAGGCCTTGAGAATCAGTGTTTGGAAAGGTATGTTTTTGGTAATCAGTATGCTTTGAATCAGTGAGTATATCCATGGGGTTATCATCTAACTTTAGCCATGTTGGAAATAGCACACAAGCAACATTTCCTCATTCTTATTTGGTTAATTTGTTAGTGGGTGGTAGGCTTTTCTTGATTGTTTTGAATCTTGTGATTTTGAGTTCTACTGAGCTTTAGTTTGCTTGGTTTCTATTCAAAGTTCAAAATCAATATCCTTTTGTTTTCTTAAGGTGATATATATAGATCTAAGATTTAATTTTTATTGATTGATATGAGAAATACAAGATTTGAGATATTCAAGATTGTGCTTTTGAAATTTGAGATTTCTCATGTTGTGGGGGATGGGAAACAATTAAACTTTGATTTGTGCTGATTATTACAGACGAACACTCAATTATCTTTGATCTTGTGGATTATGAATTCTTTTTTTGTCACATGTGGCCTCAAGGTCAATGACCACAAAATATTGAAAATCTTGGAATTGTTTATCATGTAGATAACTCAGATGAAAACCTTGCTTTTGCACAATATAGATAGATTCTTTGTTTTTTGCTATTCTTGAAGCTGCCATAGTTGTTATATAAGCTGTCCTTGCAACTTCCAACTCCTGCATATCCATTTCATGATGCTGCCAATTTGAGGAGATGAAAAGTATTCATATGGCAGAAACTCCTAGGACTATATTTCACAATCCAATAGCTAATAACACAAATAGGCATCATAAACTATATAACATAGTGACTCCATGGCTTGCAAGGGTAATGTATGAGTCTGATATAACCAGCCAAACTATGTAATTTGACATGCAATATAATGTTGAAATGTAATGAACTTTGGTTGATGAAACTTAATGTGTGTTTTGTTGATGAAATTTGGAAGTTAATACAGAAGTATATAAATTTTGGTTTTGTGCACCCCTCAATTTAATGTGTCTTTTGTTGATGAAATCTGGAAGCTAATAAAAAGTTTATAAATTTTGGTGGACTTTTGAAGTTTCTCACATTTTTTTGAAGTTATATGAATTCAATTTGGTCTTTTTTTTTCATCTTTGCAACTTAATGAGCGTACTCTTCAGACCAATCTTCTTGCTATTTTGTTCTCTGTTTTTCATTGATAGAAGTGATTGAGGATAAAGTGATGCGATTAAATTGAGATATTTAATGTGTTGGCATTTTAGCAAATAAATCGTACTTGGACATTTTGTAATGGATGTCCAACAAGCTTTTGTGTCTTCCTGACAGAGAATGGTAAAAAACTGCTTCAGCCTTGAGAGCTTGCTCCAGTTTCTTTACGGAAGAAGTAATCACAGTCTCATCAAAGAAATTCACAAGATTGGATGACAACTACTGTTACTGATCATGGTGGAGATGTTTGAAACAGACAGTGACTCCATGGCTTGCAAGGTAATGTATGAGTATGACATAACCAGCCAAACTATGAAGTTTGAGATGCAATATAATGTTGAAATGTAATAAACTTTAGTTTATTGCTACATTTAATATTCTGTTATTTTTGACAAATACGTTTTAATTTGTTATCATGTATATGTATTAAATAATTATATGGACAACTATATATGTATATTATATATATATAGGCCCGTATAAAAATTATTGGATTATATTATGCATCTTATTAATTAATTAACTAGAAAATTAAAATTGTTGATAAATTTTACTTATATTATAAATTGTAGTAGTTAACTATTTCATCCACCGATGTGTGTGCATATATATTATAGGAAAAAAATTAACATATATTTTTTAAAGTTAAAATATTTAAAATAGATATTGCTTCAATATGCCATTTCATATTAAATAATATTTAAACATTTTAGTTAAATTGAAATTAATTTTTTGTTGTCAATTAATCAACTCATAAATGATACAATTTTGCATGTAGTTTATTTTTTTTTAAATATAAATATATGGCCCGTGCATCGCACGGGAGGACGTACTAGTATTATATAAAACAGCAGTTTATTAACGGATACTTTTTCCCGGCAAAATTTAAAGTTATGATTTCTCACACACGTTCTCTTCTTCTTCCACACGTTCTCTCAATCGCAAATTCTTAAAGTTATGGTTATAGAATTAATCAACAATTTTCTCTCTCCCTCTTCTACACTTCCGCGCACGTCCTCTCACAATATCTCTGAAGCAACTATGCAAATTCTTTTTGTTACAGTTATAATAAGCTTCTCTCTCCATTCCCACACGTTCTCACAATCTCTGCAGCGATATTTCTCATAAATTGGTGCAATTTCAACGGATATAGTACTGCAATTCTCCCAATCGATAAAAACACGTTTTCAAGTAGAATGATCGGAGGAACAGATCTGAGATTAATTTTTTTCTCATCGTTCTCTATATCCTCTCTACCCAGAAAAGTCTACTCTATCTTCACTGTTAATGCTAGAAAGACTGAACAATTTGAGAGTAGTTTAATAATTTTTGTGTTGGATGTAGCAAAATCTCCTCATTCTCGCCTTCAGAATCTTGCTACCGCAATGGGTTGTGTCCGGACAAAAACGGTGAAGAAGTCCTCCCCGCGATGATTGAGGGACACTACTCGAAGATGTTATTGAACTTCCAGACCAACAAAAAGGTATTAACTCGACTCTTCTCCCAATCATGCCGATACCAATTCTGTTACCTTTTTGTTGCAGAAGGAGCTGATAGCTCTAATGTGTTTTGCTTATCGGCATCAGTTTCAATGTGTTTTGCAAGTTGCAGAAGGAGCTGATAGCTCTAATGGTATGTTTGATGTTAGTTATTACTTGATTTGTATGTATGTGTGTATGAGAGTGAAAGAGAGGTTAGCTTTTATTGGATCATTCATTACAAGTAGATGTGTTATCCCTAATTTGGCAAGGTAATTTGTAGAGGTGTTATGTTTAGATTGATTTTAGAAGTTAGGGAAGAAAGCCACGTATTAAATTTTACCATTTCATTGTTTATTGATTAATTACTTATTGATCAATTACTTATTCCGCTTATCTTGCAAGCAAAATCTTTACTGATGTGATGTGCTTTTTTATGTTCCTTGATGATATAAGCAAACCCAAAATAATGCAGCACCTCATTTTATTGGTTATCCTGTTTCCTCTTCTCACTCTCATTCAGAGCTCAACGTTGATGACTTATTTATTTCTTAACTTGAGTTCTTTTCTCCAACTGTCCAGTTTTTCTTTACTTCTCTTCTGCTCCTTATAAATTTTCCTAAGCTCACAAGATGCAACATTCTGCATTCTCTTCATCTCTTGAAAACAATGGCAGAAATAAATTGCTAGAATATGTCGAATGCATCTAGAAGAATATGAAATAAAGCATGTCTGTAAGAGAATTCAGCAGGCACATATAGTACCTTCATTGTAACTATGGGCCATGTTTTCCTTTTAAACCAGTCTTGCTAATGTTAATCTTCATCTCTTCACATTTCTTACTCTTCAACTCCAATTGATTAGTCAATGCGAACATCAAGGAAATGTCTTTCCTTAAATTTTCTTTTTGAATACATGATAGAGTCTTTGACATCTGAATATATTCTGTTGATAGAAATGTCTTTTCTCCCCATGTCCATAACGATCCAATTACTTGAGCAATCCTAAGTGCCTAGCTTGGTCCCTAAAGGGCGCACTTTAATTTTTTATTCCATTGCAATTCTAGATGCATGTCATTCAAGCTCTAACAAATTATACTCACTTCTCCTGTAACCCTCGCAAAAAGGGCATCTCCTAAAGTTAGTGATTTTGAGTTTTCCATCCCTCAATTCTTTGTTAAGTCTTCTAGCTATGGGTACCTACTTTCACTCTTTTCTCTTATGCAATCCTGAATGAATAAGATAAAGAAAGAAAAAGAATGATGAAGCTGATACAATAACATTTCATGCAGCATTGTCTAGGCATTTGGTTTGACAATAGGTTTAATACAGTTTGTTAGCAACACGCATAGATGTAAATATTGGACAATAAACTGTGAAAGCTCAGCTCCTGCTTTAATTAATAAAAAGTTCCTTAATAATTAAGCCAGGTGCTTCTGAATCAAAAAAACCAGTTCTTCAACTCAGTTCACTACAACTTATAAACAAAACACACCTGGTAAAAGAATGTCATGATCGTCGTAGTTATTATTTGTCAAGGATATTTTAATGCTACATGTTTAATTTACCACAGATAAATGCTCAAATTTCAACAGATGGAAGCTCACATATGATGAATTGTTGATTGAAAACAGAGTGGATGTAGAGGTATGCTTGATATTGAAAAAGACTTTCGCATATTTCAGGCACAAAGTTGACCTAAGATTAATTAGAAAATATAAACAGTGAAAGCAAAAAGTTATGATTCATGCAATTAAAAGTAGTAAAGACACCACATATGATTTCTTATTTACTGCCCATAAATCGACATACAAATATGGGCATATACCATACGAATGTTTTCACTACTTGAGAAATGAATGTTTTCATTCTCCGTTAATATTTGCGTAAATTAAAGCACATGTTGTAAAATTGACTTAATGTGTATGAAAAGGTATAGAATAATAGTAATACTGAAAATGGATTTTGAAAAAAATCTATATGTGGTCTTTATTACAATTATATAAAATTGGAAATTTACGTTGAATTTTGGAAATTTACGTTTCAAATTCAGATTTTTATTGGGCACATGATGTGGATTATTTTATTTTATTTTAAAAATATATTTTGCATTTGCTATGTATTTTAATTTTTTATTTAATATTTATATTTATTTATTTAAACATATCGTTAAATTTCGATATTCGCCGTGCAACGCACGGGTGGGTGTACTAGTACTAATCAAAAATCAAATATTTATAAGATTCTTCAAAAGAGGAAGAATATGATATCATTAAAGAATAAAACTAAAAAATCCAAATAAATAAAAATAATTTTAAGACATGAATAAAATGACTCGATGTGAAAATATATATGAATATAAATTGATATAATATTCTTTACTTACAAAATTCATAATAATAATAATAATAATAATAATAATAATAATAATAATAATAATAATAATAATAATAATAATAATAAAAAGTTATTGCATTCGATGAAAAATGTAGCAAACATAATGATGTCTACCCTTAGAGACCTCTAACAATGATTTATTGTTGACTTATTTTTTTATAAAAATGTGAAATATATTCAAGTTGGTGAAGCATGAATCTTTACCCTAATTATAAAATGATAAACGAGACAACAAGATTTACGTGGTTCGGCCATCAAGACCTACGTCCACGGGAGGTTCTTCGTTGGTTTCATTATACTTTGAGAGAGTTATATATTACAAGTGTTGCTCAGAAAATAAATCATCATCATGCCTTCCTTAATGCTAACCTTCTATTTATAAATATGAGAATGGGCCCTAAAGGCCTCAGGCCCATGAACTCTAATAATTGGATTTAGGCCCTTTAATGCCTTAATACACTTTAGTCTTGATTTGACCCATCTGCCCATGTTGAGTAGCTCCCTTGAGCTGCGCAGGCGAGTCTTTGTTGTCGAGTAACCTGGGTAGTCTGCGCCGCCAAGTCCCGTAATCTGCGCTGCCGAGTCCCTTAGTCTGCGCTGCCGAGTCCCTTTATCTGCGCTGCTGAGTCCCGTAGTCTGTGCTGCCGAGTTCCTTTATCTGCGCTGCTGAGTCCTGTAGTCTGCGCTGCCGAGTTCCTTTATTATCTGAGGTCTTCAATTAAACCTGCGCTGGTTGGCTCGTTCAATAATAATAATAATAATAAAGTAGGATTTGCTTGTATTACTAAGCACAGCGCTGATGAGTATTCTAGTCCTCATCAGCTACTCCCCCTAGTCTGGTTGAACCGTGTCTTCTTTGTGTTCAACCAGTGGTGTGTGATATAGAGTCAGCGCTGTGCTGCTCTCCCGAGTAGGGTCCAAGTGTTTTTTAGCCCTGCAGCCCTATAACTTATCACAAATTGAATATTTGTAAGTTTGCAACATAATCAATGATAGAATGTTACATCCCTGCTAATTTGTCAACACCAGAAATATCCCGACCCTGTCAAAATATTTAGAATAACCAAAATAATAACAAGAATGAAGAAACCCCCTTTCTAACGTGCTCATTGAGTCATTTTTTGATTATTATCATTGCGCTCGTGCTAAGGCAGCTCCGGGAGCTTTGTACTTAGGCAGCTCTAAATATTTGGCTATTACAGCCGTGTCAACGAACAGCCCCTTTCCCTTAGGTTTTGAATTTTTTTTATCCCTAAAAAAATAGGATATAAGAGGTGATGGGGGTATACACCCCCTACTCCCCCCCAGTGTCGTGCGCGTACTTTAGAAGTCAAGCACGATTGTTGAAGACCTGGGAGAGCTGAGAATGTATCCGAGTATGGCTGAAAAGCCGGTGCCGAGGAGTGACCCAGGAGAATGGTTGAGTTGCCTCTTAAGGCTCATCCTCAGTCTAACTTTCGCCGCTTACGATGTTTCTGCGCGGAGCATGACATTGAGGCCTTCGTCGTGCAATTAATGCCTTGAATTGTGCAATTAATGCCTTGAATTTTGCAATTAATGCCTTGATTGAGTTGTGCAATTAATGCCTTGAGTTGTGCAATTAATGCCTTGAGTTGTGCAATTAATGCCTTGATTGAGTTGTGCAATTAATGCCTTGCGTTGTGCAATTAATGCCTTGAATTTTGCAATTAATGCCTTGATTGAGTTTTGCAATTAATGCCCCTGAGTTTTACAATTAATGCCCCTGTCTAACTTTCGCGGCTTACTATATTTTTGCGCGGAGCATAGACAATCAAAGAACCCTGTCTAACTTTCGCGGCTTACGATATTTTTGCGCGGAGCATAGACAATCAAAGAACTCTGTCTAACTTTTGCGGCTTACAATATTTTTGCGCGGAGCATAGACACTGTGGACTGACAATCGACTCGGACATTCTGCACCGGCCGAGATAACTGAGATAACTGTTTTCCCTGTACTTGAAATAGCTGCTCTGACTGCGCTGGGATAGTCACACTGGCTGCGCTGATACAATCGTACTGACTGCGCTGATATAATGGCACTGACTGCGCTGGGGTAGCCACACTGGCTGCGCTGAGATGACTAAGCTAGTTATGCTGATAATTTGAGCGCTGATTGTACTGAGATAACTAAGATAGTTCCACCAGCCAAGACAACTGAAATGACTGAGACGGCTGCGCAGGCTGAAATAACTGAAAAAACTAAGATAGCTGCGCAGGCTGAGATAGCCTGTCTTGACTGCGCTGAGAAAATTTATGCAATTTGCGTTACAGATGACTTATATGAAGATGACTGCATAGGCTGAGATGACTGAGATAGTCACGCTGATAATTTGAGCACTAATTGTACTGAGATAGTTGCGCAGGTTGAAATAACCTGTCCTGACTGTGCTGAGAAAGCTCAGATAAATTCTGAGGCTTACAGTTCTGGATCATGGCTAAGTTACAATTTAAGGTTTTAATATCCGCTACGCGGCTGATTTGCCGTTAAGGCTCAAATACCCTGCTAAGTTTTTCGAGAAAACACACATGGTGGCATATACTCCACTCCCCCCCTTAGTAACATGTACATGATCAACTAAACATGTTATGTGTATACTTGTGCTTGGTGTCCTTACTTATGATGCTAATGGCAGCGCTGACATGACTATGATCCCAAAGTATGTTATCCAAATTATGTTTCAAGCCCTAGCATATATGCAGAAAGTATGCAGCTTCATGTACTTAGTCAATTTATATTTCAAGTCTAGGCACATATGCAGAAGGTGTGCAGCTTCGTGTGCTTAGTATCAAATTCTCACATCCCATCGAAGATAATATAAATCACTAGTATGCTCAAGCTCAAGTGTTCAAGTAGAATATTTTTCAAATCCCAATCATGCTTTTATGCTTCGATGAAATAGCTAAGATCATGTAATAAAGGACTATAGTTCTGCGGAGTACCTGAGTCACCAGTTGTTAGCGGGCGACCTTTTCATGTGTATGGTGTTTACCATATTTGTTCAAGTCTTTCCCCCAGAGATGTTTATCCTGTGCGAATGAAATATTGAATATAGCACTGAGCGCTGAGAACTTTTTCCCGAATGGGCGGCGACGCTGAATCTTCTTGTAATATCAAAAAATTCTTTGTATCAAGATTCTAATAAAACCCGTAGGGCTGGAATGTTGTAATAACAAGATTGAACGACTCTTCAAGCATGAATAAATTGAGAAGATAGCTAATAAACGAAAATCTTCCCTGTCAAATTTTAACAGAAATGAGTTGGGAACGATGCGGATAAAAGAAATCTCAACAGATCATGCATACACGTCAACACTTAGACCAGAAACCATGAATAAGATCACTGGATAAAAGAAGAAGACATCCCAATGTTCTTGTGCGATGCTACATCAGCGCAATAGCGAACTGACGAAGTGCCCGCTTGTGTTCTTCGAACCTGCGCTGCCCTCTTGATACTCCAATTTCTCTTGGAAACCACCGCCTGCGCTGCCCTCTCGAGGCTCTAGTTTCCCTTGAAGAATATCTGCATCCTTGGATCAGAAAGTAGAAGTGCAGCAGCGTTGTTTTGATTCTCGCGCGACAGTCAGCCTCTATGTCGACCCCGAAGACGAGAAAGAGTACTCCACGCGTGGAGTACCTGCGCTGCCTCGGTATCTTCATCGAGAACTTATTGTGCAGATCACTTGAACTTGATCAGGGTACTAGAGGAGAGGATGAGCTAGGGGGCTGGCTGCGCAGCTTAACAACGGAGGAGAGAGAGGACCAGGGTTGGCTGCGTAGCTGATATCATTTGTCTTTCATCCCAAAGGCTTTAACACCATGGAATTATTGAAATCTTTCGCTTAGAGTAGAAGAGCCGGCTGTTAGAGAAGCTCTCCACCACCAATGATAATCTTTGTTGCACAGCACTGAAGATTTAAAACTTATTCCCGGGCTGAATAGCTGTGCTGAATCGTTTTTGTGAACCTGCACTGCCCTCAAAATTGGGTGATACTCCCTCCGTCCCGTTATTAACGGCACGTTTCTTTTCGGCACGGAGATTAAGAAAAGTAGAATTAAGGGAATTAGATATGTAGTGTTATTTTAATTAAAAACACACACACAGTCACACACACTGCCTCTCTCTCTGCCTCACCGGTACACGGCGAGCGCCGCCTCGTCGGCTCCTCCCCCCCGTCCTATCTCTCCCTTCCCTCTCTCCCTCTCTCCATGGCATAAACCAAACAAAAATTAAAAATTCTTCCCAAAATTGAAGAAATTGCAGAAACCAAATCGAAGAAATCGAAGAAACCAAATCGAAGATTTCAGAAACCAAATCGAAGAAACAAAACAAATTTTTCAGAAATCAGATCGAAATTAATTCCAAACAAGTTTCGAAATTAAATCCCCAAATCGGAGCCCTATATTCCCAAATCCACAGCCTCCTCTCGAATCCACAACTCCACAAATCGGAGCCCTAGGGAAGGGCGGCGCGCTGGAGGAAGGAGAAGATGGACGGCGGACGTGGACGACGTGGAAGGACGACGCGGGAGGAAGGAGAAGATGAACGGCGCGCTGGAGGAAGGAGAAGATGAACGGCGCGCGACCGGGTGGTGGGGGGGCGCGAGGGCGGTGGTGGCGGTGGAGGCGACGGGCGGTGGTGTTTGAAGAGAGAAGGGAGGCAGGACTGGTAAGGGGGGAGGAGAGAGAGAGAACCGGGTGGTGGGGGGGCGCGAGGGCGGTGGTGGCGGTGGAGGCAACGGGCGGTGATGTTTGAAGAGAGAAGGGAGGCAGGCGGCGACTGGTAGGGGGGAGGAGAGAGAGAGAGAGAGAATAGAGTTGTGATTTATTTAAGGTAATTAGGGAGTATTTTAATGCTTAATTCACCCCTTATTTTTTCCAAAAAAGGAAACGTGCCATCAATAACGGGACAACCCAAAAAGGAAAACGTGCCATTAATAATGGGACGGAGGGAGTAGTAAAGTTTCCAACAAGTGAAAATAAATGCTCATGCATGAAAGCCAACCAAAATTCAAAGTAGCTTTGATCCCCAATCATAAACAAGTGAACAAGTATCTTAAATTATAGGCATAAAACATGTCCCTGACAAGTATTTCAGAAATATCGTAATAATCATGCAAGAACCTCAAAGTATTCCACGTTATAAACATAGTCAAGCACTTGCCCCAAACCTCTGTGGTTCTCAGGGACTGCCACGGATATTCCCTCTCCTCCCAAGCAACAATAATCGCCGCACTCGACCCTTCGCAATCCAATCAATCCCAGTAGTCTTGTCCCTAAGAGTCATGGTCTGCGAGCCCTTCTTGTTCACTAAGTTAGCGAGTGGGTAGCTGCACCAGTCCGGCAAGCTGGCAGATATCGACTGAGATAACCATAACTGAACCAGGTGGTGATTATTTGGGGCAGAACTTCGATTGGGGGATGGGTGTGGATGTAGTGAATCTCGATTGGGGCTCCCCTTTTTCTTCGATCACCTTTTACCTTTTTCCTTGATAATGCATTCAATTAAGGAATTGAAAACAATGATAGAATAGATCTGCGGCGATGGTAGCGATTGGAAGTATGATCTGCGTCGATGAACCGTGCGGCAATTCCTGGCGGTGAACAGGAGGCTGTGGATATCTTTGCTTAGTTTGTTGAGGACGGCCATCACAACAGCACCCTGGCAGCTCTGTCGTCCCTTCATTCAGGCAGATGGTGTGTGTTTAACAACAAACGCTGAATATGCACAACACAAAGGCCTCTTCAGCACTGAGCTAAGATAGCGGCCCGAATTAGGAAAACTCCTAATGCAAGATCAGGGCTAAGTTAGTCCAGCAAAATGACATGGTTAGTCCCCAAAATCAAAGCAAAGATCAGAACTAAATATATTCAAAAGCATGACTGATCCATCAGGATTAAACATAGTAAAGAGAGAGATAATTGCAGCAACATTTCAGAGCGAAAGACTCCGCAGACAGATTATGATAATGTACTTAGTGTATTGATTGGAGAATTTTAGGGAATTTAAGGCAAGAACTGGGATTGGAATCTTAGCTTGTGCTCTATTGCAATAGATTGTTGAGGTCGACATCACGATCACCGATTTGTGGCTTAGCAGCTCGAAGATGATGCTCCGTCGGAGGAGGTTAAGACCTCTCTCGCTGCTGATATTCAGCTCCAAGAGACCACGACTTGTGAATTCAGCCCTCACAAGACTCCGCCCTAACCAACATAACTCATAATTCCTGTAGGTCTCTCAGTCGTAGCTGAGATTGAAGGCGTGTTGTTTCTTTCCCTAATCTCTCTCCAAACTGAACTTCCCCTTGATAACACACTCTGAAACAAAGCAGGTTTTTGGCGCGAAGGCTGGATTCCGGCTCAACGATAACCTTCGCAGCGAAGAAGGAAGAGGTAGCGCTAAGCTTTCTGGCCGAGTCACTCCTCTGACCTGTATACCTCCATCTACCATCGAAAAAAAAGGAAGATTAGAACCCCAAAATACATTCATATTAAAAATTTGAGAACTGGAGTTGGGTGGATCTGTCGTGGCTGCGGCTATGAAAATGCCCGTAGATTTTTTCGGTTGTTTTTCTTGAGGTTCGACCTAAAGGGTTTTCCGGCCAATCTGCCGACTGAACTCAGCAATCCCCACTTTTTCTTAGTGCAAAATGTTTTTCCAATCGTGGATACAGACACAAAAACTATCAGAAATTTTCTGCGAAATATAGAGAAACATAAAAATCATCAAGATTCACTCGAATGTACGCGAAATTGCTAAGAAATATATATTGGTTTAAGAGAATTGGGGCTTTCGCCCTATGCTGATAGCCTGCGAGCCATTAGGGCTCATTGGAACTCAGAGGAATCCGTCCGGTGAAGGAACTCAAAGATAAGCGCGCCGCACGATGTCAATGTAATCGGCGACGGCGGTGTGGTTGCAGACTGGATCCTCGATTGCCTGTGAAGAGTATCTTCCGCGTTCGACCAGAGGAGGGCGGTGATTTGCCGGCCGCAGAGGGGCGGTGATTGTCGGTCGTCGGTTCACGATGGAGGCTCCGTCGGGCCTAGGGAGAGCGAGGCTGTGATTTTTGCGCCTACTTGAATCCCAATCTGGACCTTAGAAATTGGAGAAGTAGATTGTCCCCAAAAATGAATCCCGATCTCCCCCTTCAACTTTTCCTTTGCCGGCTACTTGCTCTACCCCATAATCTGAAAATAATTGGAATCGGGCCTCATCTCGATCCGAATTTTTTTGAAAATAGGAAGGTAAATTCGGATGAATAGTAATCTCCTCCGGTGAACAGTAACCCCTTGATGAACAGTAACCGGAAAAATGATGAATCTCACGCCTTAGCTCAGATTTCCCACAGACGGCGACAAGTTGGTGAAGCATGAATCTTTACCCTAATTATAAAATGATAAACGAGACAACAAGATTTACGTGGTTCGGCCATCAAGACCTACGTCCACGGGAGGTTCTTCGTTGGTTTCATTATACTTTGAGAGAGTTACATATTACAAGTGTTGCTCAGAAAATAAATCATCATCATGCCTTCCTTAATGCTAACCTTCTATTTATAAATATGAGAATGGGCCCTAAAGGCCTCAGGCCCATGAACTATAATAATTGGATTTAGGCCCTTTAATGCCTTAATACACTTTAGTCTTGATTTGACCCATCTGCCCATGTTGAGTAGCTCCCTTGAGCTGCGCAGGCGAGTCTTTGCTGCCGAGTAACCTGGGTAGTCTGCGCCGCCAAGTCCCGTAATCTGCGCTGCCGAGTCCCTTAGTCTGCGCTGCCGAGTCCCTTTATCTGCGCTGCTGAGTCCCGTAGTCTGCGCTGCCGAGTTCCTTTATCTGCGCTGCTGAGTCCCGTAGTCTGCGCTGCCGAGTTCCTTTATTATCTGAGGTCTTCAATTAAACCTGCGCTGGTTGGCTCGTTCAATAATAATAATAATAATAAAGTAGGATTTGCTTGTATTACTAAGCACAGCGCTGATGAGTATTCTAGTCCTCATCAGCTACTCCCCCTAGTCTGGTTGAACCGTGTCTTCTTTGTGTTCAACCAGTGGTGTGTGATATAGAGTCAGCGCTGTGCTGCTCTCCCGAGTAGGGTCCAAGTGTTTTTTAGCCCTGCAGTCCTGTAACTTATCCCAAATTGAATATTTATCATTTTATAATTAGGGTAAAGATTCATGCTTCACCATATTCTACACCTACTTATTACAAGGTAGAAATATATATATCTATATTTATATATAATATTAAATAAGTGTTTTTCACCACCAAATTTTCTCCCAGCTCTAAATTTTTCTCACCAAATTTTCTCTCTTCTTTTTTCTTTTTCTATTTATAATTCTTTTAAAAAATCATTAACTTCAATTAATGAAAAAATATATGCAATATGGATGTTAAATTAAAGATTATGAGAAGATCTTTAATTCGATGCAAAAATTATAAATAATAAATTTAAAACGAATAAGTTATGATCGTTTAAAGTTTTAAAATTATTTTTTGTTTACCCTCATTTATCTCTAATATTGAACATCATACATTTTTTTTTGGTTTTGTTTTCATTTGTTGCTGAAAAACTTAGTAGGTTTAAATATAATTATTTTAAATTTAAATATTTTAACATTATACTCCCTTCTTCCACGAAATGAGTATCCATTTGTGGATGGCACGGGTTTTAAGAAATATATTAAGTGTAGTGTGAATAGAATATGGGTCCCACCTTTTTGAGTGTATTAATTAAAGTGTTGTGTGGGGTACACTTGCTAGGGAAATGGGTACTCATTTCGTGGACGGACAAAAAAGGAAATATGAGTACTCATTTCGTGGACGGAGGGAGTAATAGTTTTTAATTCAATTAAGGAGAAGTAAATTGGTACTAATTGTAATATGAATTTTAAATAAAATAATAGTTATATATCTAAAAATTACTATAATTTAAAATATTATATATATTTATTTAATTATGTGTACGAATTATTATTTATTTATATAAACATATTTTTTGTTTTATTTTCCCTTTCATATTATTTATAATTTTTCTAATTTTGTAATTAATTTTGAGCTATTTAAATAAACGTTTAATAGTAGTATATTCTTTTAAGAGTCCAAAATTATTATACTCAATGACGACTATTAATTCTATTATATTAAAGGTTTGGTGTAGGGCTGTCTATCCAGGACTTACATGATACGCTACCCAATTTCTTCTTCTTCTTTTTTTTTTTTTACGGTACCCGATCTTAAAATTTCCGCCAAAGTCCCGAAGTAGCTTAGTCGGGTACCCTAATACTCGACGCGGATCTTAGGGTACCTGTAAACTCAAAAATTTGATTTTTTCTCTTCTTATAATTTTTGCAATAATTAATGAAACAACAGTAGTAGAAACATAGCTCCATAGATCTAGCTGGACACATGGTTCATATATCGGATTGCCTTGTAAATTGTTTGGAATTACAGAGCATGAGCATGGCAGAACAGACACCAACCAAATAACCAAAATACAAAATACATTATTCAAAATAGGAAAAGACACAATAAAATCTCACTATTGAGTGGATGTGTGCCGCTTCATGCGCGGTTAGGTTTCGGGGATTAGGGTTGCTGTTGTTCGCTTATTTCTTTTCACGCTGCAAGTGTACGGGTGCAATTGTGTATAGGCAAGCAAGGTTGAATCCATAAAGACTGATTAAAACTAATTACTATCCTAAATCATTATTCTCTATCTGGAAAAAAAATAGAAGATGAGTTTTGGTTTAAAGCAAAGTAAATAGATAACTGGAAAGAAAACAAAATCAAGCTGCAGGGAAAAACTGATGGAAATAAATAATCCCAAGGTAAATGTTTCAAATAAATAATCCCAAGGTAAATGTTTCAACAGATTCATATATCCCAACAGATTCAATTCAATAATCAAGATAAATTCTCCTAAGACAATCTCAAAGCTATTCCATACCCACTCCCGTGGCATACAAACAATTGATTACATGCTAGGCTACCGTCCCTGAATCACTCTTAAACATGTAACTCCCAAAAGTTCATATGATTGATGTCCTCACACTCATAAACTCTCTTTTGAATTCAATAAGAATGTTTTTTGTTCTTAGTTCAGGTAATAATTATCATATCCCGATTTCAGATTAAAACCTAAGATTATGCAAAATTGGTGATCAAGTAATTAAGCAAACAACAGGCACAAGAACATAAAAAAGATAAATAAATCTTGAATTATTGAATCAAATAAAGTCAGGAATCCAAATAGCTGACATGACGACGGGAGATCCGCAGCTTAAAGAGTGCAGTGTGATCAATCAAGTTGTGGATATGGGAGGGTAGCAGCCGGACACCCCCAATCCCGCTGCTCAGGACGAAATGGACAATCGTATTCGCAGGCTAGAAGAACAGGTTAGTCAGGGGTTGCAAATGCTTTTGCAAGCGCCGATCAACCGATGATGAGGCCGTCCAAAGGGCTCGGGTAAGAGCATGGGAAGTGAGCATGTGCATGTCGCTCCTGAAGACAGCATAAAAGGTCGCCTCAGGAATGTGGGGGAAATAGGTTATAAGCCAAGGGACTTTGTGATTGATAATAGCAATAGTTCTAGTATGCGTGCTATGAATTATATAGCCAATGGGCGTTGGTCGGATGAAATGGACGACTATCCCAAAAAACCTTTTTAGTAGTTGTGTTGCTTAGATGTCTTCTGCGCTTGCTAGATTCCTTTGTTTTGATTTCTTTGTGTTGGAAAATAGTAGAAATATCCTAACCTTGTTTTCGAACTCAAGTGTTAGAGTTTTGCTCCTAGACTAGACTCTTTTCGAACTCAAGTGTTAGAGTTCATTTTCTAGTTAAACTAAAGCGGCAAAGCTTGAAGACTGATGAAGATCTGACTGAAGAACTTAGACTGAAGTACTGACCAATTGAAACTCACCTGAAGTTAATTATTGCGACAATAAATGAAGGACTAGTATTGGAATGAGGAAGCAATCTTTAAGTCGAAACATTCTCTGAAGACTTGTTTAAAGATCAGAATAATGTAACAGACTGAAGCTACAAAAAAGACGGACTGAAGATGCATTAAAGTACATATCACTTAGACAAATAAAGACAAATGATATCTTCTGGTACACGCCGCATTAAATGCAAAGGACAGTGCATTAAATGCTGAGATATGACAAATCGTCCTTCACCGAGCAGAGTTATTTCATCTGTGTTACTTTACACTGTAACACCATCTCCCCATGCCTAAAGACCTTATCCATTTCGGCGAAAAGGGAGATAGAGGACGAAGACCCTGAGCAGAGATCAAATCAAGTAACAACAACATTTTTTGAAAAATGACCTCCTCCAACAGATCTATTCTTTATCCTCCACATATAAATAAAGCTCAAGGAACAACCTTCAACCTCACTGATTCAAAGACTTACGCTGAAGCTCTGCCAAAATATCGAGTTAGCCACTTACTTAGCAATCAAACTTGAATCGAAGAAGAGAATAACCATGTTGTAAAAATCAGTTCACCTTATTTATAAACACTCTCTTAGAAGTGTCTAGGCAATCATATTCATACATCCTTAGCCTAGTTCTTGATTACTCGAGAGCCTGTTCTCAGTAATCTTAGTTGGAAGATTTTCAAACCCCTTTTCAACCGAGCGAAAAGAGCGTTTGAGTGTTAGAGTTTTAGACTATTGTCTAAACTCGAAGAGTTCTCAGCCCCCGCAAGCAAGACGGGTGAAGTCTTAGCGAATCTGCAACATTGAGAAAAGAGACGGGAAATTCAACCCAGTGTGTTGGCACTGAAATAGTTGTTTCAATTGATAGATTTGTTGTGCACCCGTAAGCACAAACGCTATCGATTGTTAGTGTGATCAACTGACCGTGGACGTAGGAAAGGTTTTTCGAACCACGTTAAAAATCTCTGTGTCATTTACTGCTTTCAGTATTTCATATTCTATGTGTACAAAGCTTATGTACTAAAAACTGTTAACATGAATGAGAAACCTTAAAATTGACAATCTGATTCACTAAAGGCTATTTCCTTAAAATCATTTTCGCTCACCAAATGTTATCAGTCTATCTGACAAACCTTTGGGTAGTCAGTAAGATTTATAACACTCACTCTGATTTCAACTGATTAGATTGAAGCCTTAATTGAACTATCAGTTTGTCGACTTGTTCTTCATACTGAAGTCATCCACTGAAACATTTTCATTATCAGTCTACACCTTCTTTCAACTGATCTTGATTTTCACTTATTACGTCAACACTACTTACTTCAGTTATCGAAAGAAGTTTCTATTTTAAAAATAACCTACTGGTGTATTTCTCCTTCCCCCCTACACCAGTTCAGTGACCCTTCGGGACTCAACACTTTGATCTAACGATCTTCTTTCGAGACTCGTGCCCTTAGTATGCTTTCTTATGCTTTCAAGGGCTGCTATTTTTTCTTTCTCTTTTTATATTAATCCTCAATTTCATCATCGTTTACTTCTTAAACCCTAAGATAAAAATGTACTAGTCACACATAGACATATGAACTATCAAAGAAAAATCACTACAATTCACCGAAAATGGCTACAGAAATTTCCGTAGTTAAACAGTTTTACCTACGGATCGGAAACAGATGTCGTCCGATGGTATATCGCTCGTCGCTAAATTTTTGGCCATGGAAAAGTGTTATGTTGTTAACTTTAGCTACGGATTTAGCTACGAAAATATCCCTCGCCGGAGTGTGTCGAAGTAATCGTCGCCTAACGATCAGCAAATGACTACGGAAAAATCTGTAGCTAAGTGGCTATGAAAACATCCGTAGCTAGTCTGTCAGTAGTCGAATCCGGCGACCAGATTTTTTTTTCGGCGATTTGGATTTAGCTACGGAAAAATCCGTAACTAAGTTGCTAAAATTTTGTATTTTTTATTTTAATTTTTGTTTACCTAGTTACGACCTGTTACATACTCGATTTTCAACAATTAATATTATTTCAATATCCAACACACATACTCATTATGCCATCAACTATTTTAAAACCAATTAAACGCCTGGGAATAGGAATAGGAATAGTTAATATCAAAATCATAAACCTAAATCGTGTAGAAATCACATATCTAACAAGTATTTCAAAACCAAACACATAGAAATAGTAGTTGTTAGGTCTGGAGGGTCTCGAATAGGTGTATGGGGGGGAATACATCTATGGGCTATTTTTCTTTTCTTTCCTCTAAAAACAGAGGGATCTCCAGATAGAGATCAAAACGAAACTTTACACGCAAACAATGACACCTGTTAACTGAAAACAGTTTTGACCAAACAGGGTTGACGACTGATACTGAAAACTCTTCAGTAAGGAGTTATCAGTTAAGTTACTAGAACTTAACTGATGCACGTAAGGGCTTCAGTCGAGTTTGCTAAAACAGAGATGATATAAGTCTTCCTGACAATCAGAGGATAGATCAGTCAGACTGATATTACACGCAGCGGAAATAACTTTGTTTCGTAATAGCCTCGGTTGAGCACGTTGCTAGTATTAGGTTTCGCTTTGCAGTTATTCAGTATTCAGTTTATCAAGAGTAAGAACACAGATAAGTGACTGAAAGCTCTAAATAACACAAAGACTTTTACGTAGTTCGGAAAACACTTTCCTACATCCACGGTCGGTTGATCAGACCAACAATCCACTCCGCAAGTGCTTATGGTGCACTGCAAACCGAACCGTGTGCTTGTCGGGTGCACACAACCGTTTCACTGAAGAGTCCACTCTTCAGACCCACACTTCACTCGTGTCGGATTTCTCACTCTTAGTACGACCTAGCACTAGGATCTCACGGAGTCAGAGTACCTTCCTGAACTCCTTTTTCACTCAAACACTCGATTTCTTTCTTTCGAAAGGAGGTTTGAAAAACTTGCCAACTAGACTTCAAAGAACAAGTTCTTTGGAGCAAGTTTTGACTTGGGCTTCTGGGTAAACAGAAATATGCCTAAGGTCTAAGAGAATGTGTGTTTCAGCATTCTCTGTTTCCTGTTTCCTGAATTCATCAGCAGACTCATCAAAGACAACATGAGGTGTTTTTTCAACACAGAGAGTTTGAGAATTAAACACTCGATAGACTTTGCTGGATTGTTCAGTTCCAGAATATCCAAGAAAATTTTCTGGATCAGCCTTGCTATCAAAAGTATTTAATCTCCTCTTATCATTGTTGTGGATGAAACACTTAGAACCGAAAGCATGAAAATAAGAGATTGAAGGCTTTCTGTTCTTCCATATCTCGTATGGAGTTTTTCCATGTCTTTGGGTGAGGAATGAGCGATTTTGTGTGTAGCATGCGTTGTTGACAGCTTCAGCCAAAACTTCAAAGGGAGTTTTAATTCGGCTAGCATTGTCCTTGCTGCTTCCTTCAAAGACCTATTTCTTCTTTCTGCAACTCCGTTCTGTTGAGGAGTCCTCACTGCAGAAGTTTGATGACTGATTCCATGTTCCTCACAATACTCATGGATGACAGTATTGAGGAACTCAGTCCGACGATCTGATCTGATGCTGATGATGTTGATTTCCTTTTCAACGCTTAGCCTTCTCAGCAGCTTTGGCAATTCCATCAGTGTCTCCTTCTTGCTGTAGAGAAAGATGACCCAAGTATATCGTGAGTAATCATCCACGACAACTAAGGTGTACTTTCTGCCATTGTAGCTTTTGGGAGAGATAGGGCTAAACAGATCCATGTGAAGTAGTTGAAGAATCCTTCCAGAGGAGTGTCCAGACTTTGACTTGAATGATGTTCTTGTCTGCTTTCCTCTTTGACATGCTTCACATTCTTGCTTCTTCTGGAATACAATAGAAGGCAGGCCTTCTACCAACTGGTATTTAGCAAGCTTGTTGATCGTCTTGAAGTTGAGATGGTTGAGTCTCCTGTGCCACAGCCAGTTGAGCTCTGAGCTGCACTTGCTGATGAGACACGTTTCTGGAGGGCTGTCTTCCCATGAGACAACATAGAGACTCCCTTATCTAAAACCTTTCAGAACCACCTTTCTTTGATTGTTTCTGACAGTGAATTCATCCTTTTTTATTTTCACTGTGAAACCGTTGTCACAAAAGTGACTCACAGACAACAAATTATGTTTATGACCAGAAACAAAGCTAACATTACTGATACTGGCGTTACCTATGTCGAGCACACCATATGTCGCAGCCCGCCTTAGCTAGGGATAGCTAGGCCGAGTGATCCACGACTAAGGACGGGGTTAAACAAGAAGGGGAAGAAAGGGAGTCATTTATAACCGTAAAACTTACTCATTTTAATAAAACTCGTCATTATTACTCATTAATGCAAAATAAAACAGTCTAATGAAAGACAACGTAAGACTCAGTTTAAGCATTAAAGAAAGATGACATAAAACTTAATAAGACGTTAATCAAGTTATTACATCAACGAGAACCATTCTCTCAAACTTAAAGTACGACATGATATAACATGGTAGCAAAAGTACTCTGCAGCGGAAAAGTAGCTAGACATATGTATGAAGACATATTCTAGACATGTTACATATTTATTAACAACCCCGTAACTCCGCTCATTGCAGCACCATCATCACATCAGCTCAACCTGCACATTTTTAGAAAAACATATGCAGGGCTGAGTACAAAAGCACTCAGTGAACACATGCCAAAATATCACATCTCATGCTTTATAAAGCTATAAATTGTCATTGCCATACTTTAAACAAAGCATAAGGGATTTATCTAAAGCCTTATGTTTGCTAAATTCATTTCCATTTCTCAAAGTTGACTGGCCAGTCTATGTTTTCAAGTAAGTACCATATCTGTTAACTCATGTACTGAGAGAGAGGCCTCCCTCTGCAGCACTGCAATCGGCCAACCTGGAAGCTGACTTACGATCACTGTGTACACTAATTCTACCTCGCGTAGAACCGATATCATTATGCTCAGACAGATAGATAACATACTAAAATCTCAAATATTTGGCAATGCAATGACTTCAAAATATATTTCAGTTCATGTTTTGAAAGGAAAATAAAACATCAATGCATTTATCATCCATTTAGTCATACATCATACATCATACATCAATACATCATACATCATATATCAAACGCATAAACATCTTGATTTTAGCGTAGAAAAGCCCACCTCATTGCGTCTCTGCAAACAGGTAAAGTCACTCTCTCCCTCTCAAGTTGTCACTTCCCAAACGGACCTTCATTGTTTCGAAGAATCGATGACAAGAAAGATCATCAAAACAGAAAACTCACTAATTAAACTCACATAGGAAAATAAAACTAACTCAACTGCCCTGCCAGCGCTGACTTGGCAGCCAGAGCTGACCTCACGGCAGAGCTAACTCGGCAGGGCTGAATCTCACTCTGCAGAGCTGACTCGCCAGCCAGAGCTGACTCGCCAACCAGAGCTGACCTCCAGAGCTGACTTCCAGAGCTAACTCGCCAGAGCTGACTTTGGTCGGCCAGAGCTGACTTTAGAGCTAACTCGCCAGAGCTGACTTTGGCAGCCAGAGCTGACTTCCAGAGCTAACTCAACATCCAGAGCTGACTTGACAGAGCTGACTTCAACAGCCAGAGCTGACTTGCCAGAGCTGACTCGCCAGAACTGACTTCAACAGCCAGAGCTGACTTGCCAGAGCTGACTGACGGAGCTGTCGTTTGAGCTTCGTGCAAATAAATAATCATGTGCCCACAACTAGACTAGCTAGTGGTAAGTCCAGAGTCGAATCCACAGGGAACTGAGCAGTAACTTCTCCTGCAGGGGTGTCACTAAAAGGGTTTTGTTTTCTGCAGTGTTCTGACCAAAACGTGGTAATGGGCAGAACGGATATCCAACCTAAACTGAAATAACAAAGGAAATAAATCAAATAACAAACCAATTCTGACTTGGGTTCGAATCACTAAACATGAATTAACACTCGATCGTTGGTGCAAAGATTAATCACTATATTCGCATACCAGTGGTTATAGGCATAAGAATTGTTGTGCCCCTATTGTCACTCGTCACGCATACAACAAACCCCCTGCCCAATCTATCCTTTCAGTTTATGATCCCTTAGAAGGGTCAGCTAATGGAAATCAACTACCCCGGACAACATCCATGCTCTGTGCGATGGCCTATCGCTAGTTGTGCTTTGCCCAGAATGCTTTAAGAATTAGATAGACCCACTTGACTCTTACGCCGATATTTCACAGCAGTCACGGCTCCAACACCAGTTGTACTATTTTGGAGGTCGATGGCAACTCGCCTTATGCCCAAATTATTACTTGTGGTCAGAACTTCCTAGTTAACTAGTGATCAATTAATTAACCAAGTTGTTACAACCTTTTTGGAATCAAACTTAGTGTATCGGGAATATGCTCATATAGTTGTTGTCACAGCCCACTATCCCAATGACGGGTTAACCGGGGTTATGACTTGGGTGAACAATAAGAAATGGAAATTTAAAAGGGATTTACTAAATAACCAACATTAATAACAACAAACTAGTGGTATATATATATATAACCACTTGGGTAATTAACAAATGAGTCAGCCATAACGACTAAACCCCAAATGAAAGTTAAACAAAATGAAGAAGTAATAAGTTCCACAATACGATAACAAATTCAGAGTGTTTGCAGCGGAAAAAACGTGTGAGTTATGCATATGGAGATGCATACTCAAGGTTTCATTACATAAACATCAAAAGGAAAATCCGCTCAACACCAATCCATTCCATCGCCTGCTCAACCTGCACATTTAGAAATACATGCAGGGCTGAGTATAAAAATACTCAGTGACATAAGCCGAAATACAACATGCATACATATATAAATTGAACTGCCATAACAGTAACACACAGGGGTTTTCATAAATGACCTGCGCTTACTAAAACATTTCGTTCATTTTCATAAAGGTGGATGCATCCCATTTTCAGTCTATATGATCCATATCTGTCCTTTCTGTCACGCGCCGGGAAGGAGGCCTCCTTACCACGGACGCCAAGACCGGTCGCAAGCGACTCGCGGTCTCCATGAGTGTACACGTTAACCCTAGCTAGCGACCTTTGTCTAGCATAGGATCCCAATTGGATTTCCTTTAAAGTTGGCGAACCAACACAGATAGGATACATATAAAAACATAAACATTTTGGCAGTCAATCATTTCATAAACATTTCATTTTCATAACATTTTCATTTTCATAAAGGGCATTGAACATATAAGCATTTTATAAGAACTGAATAAATAGTCAAAACATATCATGCATATATATTCGCATATGAGGCCTACGTCACGCAGGGGATCTCTATATACGTAATAATAAAATAATGCCCACCTCAATTGTTCTTAAAGCTGGCGTGGAGTCGTTTCTTCTTCTGCTTCACTTTCTGTCGCCCGGACCTTCATTGATGAAGAGTCGATAAGTTCGTGAAGAAATTGTCATAAGACAAAGTCTAATTCTACGTGCCTAAGGTATCTTTTAATGTTTTAGGGTTCTAGCATCCATATTAATCTCGTTTCATTCAATCAATAAAATGTAACCAATTATCATGTAACTATCATATAGGTTCGAACCCATTTGTTCGAACATCAACATGTACATAATCCATAACTTCCTTCTACACCCGTCATTTAGTCAAGTACTCCATCAATTAAGAACAAGCTATATATTATTACCCTGAAAATTTAATCATTATAAATCATGCTTTCTCATACTTCGCACATTTTCATCACTTAAATAAATAAATCATTTATAAACACATGCTTAGTAATTTAATATCTCAATTAAATCCCAAGCTCATTTGATAAAGTAAATCATATACTTAATCATTCTATAACACAATTCCACATTTTTTATCATGTAAATAAATAGTCTCAATATTTATTAAAACATGAAGCCATTCTAATAGGACATTTTAATTCCATTATAATGGAATTACTCATAAAATAATTTAATCCTTTTTCTTTAAAAAGAAACCATATTTATAATATTCTATACATTTTTTTTTTAAAATAAATAAGAAATTCCATTATTCATTTATAAATAATAAAACATTTTAAAATCCATTGAGATGAAATAAAACATTTTAACCATTAAAAAAAAAATCCATACTCGTAAGCTTTGAAAAAAAATTTTATCATGTAATAAATGGGGCTTAATCCCAAAATATTTGCTTTAAAGTCCATTAATAATTTAAATAATAGAATGGACTTCATTTAGAATAAATAATCCCAACTTCCAATATTAAAATTTAAATCAAGAGATTTAAATTCACTAAGTAATTTAGTGAAAATTTAAACATTTTTTTTTTTTTTTTTTTAAGAATTAAGGCCAAAATTCGTAGGCCTATATTTAAAACAATAGCCCAAGCATTTAAATAAAATTAGCCTACACAACTAAAATAAAAACCCATCAATTTTAAAACAAAAAGAGCCCAGCAGAAGTAAAATAAAATCGGCCCAAACAAATTAAAACATGAGCCCAACTTAATAAAAATCGGCCCACTCACTCTTTTCTTAAAAATTTTCGGCCCACCCTAAACCTAACCCTAATACATACAACATATACCACACACACAAAACACATAACACACACACTCAAGCTCAGCGCCTCACTCTCCCTCTCTACCTCTCGGCTCTCTCCTCTTCTCTCCCTCTCGTCTCTCTGTCTCACCGGAAGTCAGCCGCACGCCGCCTCGCCGTGAAGGAGCTCGGCCGCCGTCCATCTGGTCTTCCTCCTTCGGCTCCTGCTCGGACAAGGGCGCGGGTAGCTTCCTCTCCATCCCCTCGTCTGGAACAGGGCATCTGCCCTCTCCGCCATAGGGAGCGCACGGCCGCCGCCTGGCCGCCTCCTCCGTCGTCCGTCGTGGCTGAAATCGCGGTGGAGGCCGAGCTTTGTCTCGCCGGAAAGGTAAGTTCCAAATCTTCCCCCTTTTCCTCTCTTTTCTATTTTTAAACCTAGATCTGAAATTTCCCCCTCTTTCTCCTCTTTTCCGGCCGAACAGAACCGCCGTTCGTGTCGCTGCGCCGCTGCTTCCGCCGCGTCGCCGGGAAAGATAAGTCTCTCCCCCTTTTTCCCGTATCTCTCTCTCTTTTTTTTTTTATTTTTACAGAAGCCCTAACCATCTCTCTCTCGTTTCAGATAGACAAAGGAAAAAGGCGGCGGCTGCCGCCGCGCCGCCTCCGGCCGTGAGCAGCCGCCGGCTGCTCTCACCCCCCCAAATTCCAGTCACACGCACAAAACACACATAGAGCACTTAGGGTTTCAATTCTGTTCATTTTCATTCATTTCTATTTACAAAAACTGATCTGTACTTGTAATAGATAGAAATATAGTAAAATGTGTGCGTGTGTATTATTCTGTTGGTGGTTCTCTGATGGTGATAAGCTTGATAATTGAAACAATAATAGTCTAAAAGAAGTGGTAATGGATGTGTGTGTTCGATCTGTTTTCATTTGAATCATAGTTTTGTAATTTAACAAATGAATGTATGGAGAAAGTAAAGTAGGAGGTAACCTTGATATGAGTAGGAAATGAGGAAAATCTTCTTTCTGAATTCACCAAAATTGGATCTGCGAATTTATTCAGCCAAGCTTAACAATGAAATTTTGGATCTGAAAACTATGAAAGAATTGGAAGAATTAATGGACGTTTATTACCTCTTTCTTGTTTTGGGAGATCTTGGAAACTGATTTGGAAAGCTGGAATCAGTGAATTATAATTCAAGCATAAGAATAGCTTGGATCAGAATGTTAGGAGGAATGGGAGGAATGTTGGTTGCTGATTTTGATTAAATAAAAACTAATTGCATGTTGAGATGTTAAAGTGTAGAAGATGGCTGGCAAAAGAAGGTGTAAAGAGTGTTTAGTGGAATGATGAGTGTGTGGAATAATGAGTGTTTAGTGGAATGATGAGTGTTTAGTGGGATAGTTGGCATATGATGAGTGTTTCCAACACCATCAATTTATTTAAGAGTAAGATGGATGTGGAAATGTGTAGGTGCTAGATGAATGTGATGAATAAAATCCTTATTCTGTATTTGTAATACTAATTTCGGGTTCCCATATAACGAAGCTTCGTTATAACTCTCTATAAATACATATTTTATAACTCGTTTTATAAGTCGAAAATTAATTACGACTTCAAGTAAATAATAGAAATACTATTTCTATCGTATATAAATTAAATAACATGATTCTGCTAAGTCAGTTATAATCCGAAATAATAATTATTGACTACTCAATAATCCTTTAAATCTCAAACGAATTCAAATAATAATAAGAATTTAGCACATCAAAACACATATATAACAATTAAATCATATCAGATAAATCAAATCAGTTTTATTATTAATGGATGCCGAACCCTAATTATTAAGTCTTTAATCAGTGATTAAAAATTGGGATATGACATACTATCCCCCTTAAAATAAATTTCGTCCCGAAATTTGTACCTCAGGAAATAATTCTGGGTATTTCTCCTTCATGCTAGACTCGAGTTCCCATGTCGCCTCTTCTTGATCATGGTGCTTCCAAAGGACTTTTACTAAGGGTATCGATTTATTCCTTAGTACTTGAATCTTCCGATCTAAAATAGATTCGGGTCTCTCTTCATAGCTCATATCTGGGCTAAGGATAACGTCGTCTCTTTGGATCACGTGTTTTGGATCATAAACATATTTTCTCAACTGCGACACATGAAACACATTATGCACATTCCCAAGGCTTGGCGGCAACGCCAGCCTGTAAGCTACCGGGCCCACCCTTTCTAGGATCTCATAGGGTCCTATAAAACGGGGTCTAAGCTTACCCTTTACGCCAAATCTTGTAATCCCTTTAGAGGGAGAAATTTTCAAAAAGACTTTATCCCCACACTCAAACTGCAAGTCGGTTCGACGTTTGTCGGCATAAGACTTTTGTCTATCCTGGGCCTCTTTAATACGCTGTCGAATCTGACGGACGATTTCGATCATCTCGCCTACTGTATCTGGCCCCAAGATTCTTCTTTCGCCGACTTCATCCCAGTAAAGCGGCGATCTACATTTCTTCCCGTATAACGCCTCATAAGGTGCCATGGCGATAGTTGCTTGATAGCTGTTGTTGTAAGCAAATTCGATTAGTGGCAACACACGCTCCCAATCTTCTCCTCTATCTAGCACAACAGTCCTTAACATATCTTCTAGCGTTTGAATTGTCCTTTCGGACTGACCGTCGGTCTGCGGGTGGAAAGCTGTGCTGAAATTCAACCTTGTTCCCAATTCCTTCTGCAAGCTTATCCAGAATCTGGAGGTAAACTTAGAATCTCTGTCGGACGTGATTGTCTTCGGCACCCCATGTAAACGCACGATCTCCTTGATGTAGAGTTGGGCTAACTTATCTGATCTATACGTGATAGGGATAGGCAGAAAGTGTGCGCTCTTCGTGAGTCTGTCAACAATGACCCATATTACCGTGTTACCTCGTCTTGTTTTTGGCAATCCTGTAACAAAGTCCATTGCAATATCGTCCCATTTCCATTCTGGAATCTCCAAAGGCTGTAGCTCGCCGTAAGGTCGTTGGTGTAAAGCCTTTACTTGCTGGCAAACTAGACACTTTTCGACGAATAAAGCCACGTCTCGTTTCATTCCTTCCCACCAGAAATTCTCTTTTAGATCTTGATACATCTTAGTGCTTCCCGGGTGGGCGACATAAGGAGTGTCATGGGCTTCGCTCATGATCTTGTTCTTGAGTTCATCGTCATGAGGGATGCATATTCTCTTCTCAAAGAAAATAGCATTGTCGGCTTCTTCGTGATAGTTCTTAAGATTTCCTTCTCTTATCTTAGCTCGTAATTTCTCCAATTTATCATCCTTCCTTTGAGCTTCTACCACCAATTTCCTCAAATTTGGTATAATCGCGACCACCCCCGCTATTGTAGCAGGTGGGTTTATCACCTCTAATTTCATCCTATCAAAATCTCGTATGAGCTCTTCTTCCTTTGTAAGGATGTATCCCAGTTTCAATGGGACCTTGCGGCTCAATGCGTCGGCTACTACATTGGCCTTCCCCGGGTGATAATTTATACCACAGTCATAATCTTTTACTAATTCGAGCCATCTTCGCTGTCTCATGTTGAGATCTTTTTGCTCGAAGAAGTACTTCAGACTTTTGTGATCGGTGTAAATCTCACACCTGACACCATATAGATGATGTCTCCAAATTTTTAGTGCGTGCACTACCGCCGCTAGTTCAAGATCATGGGTCGGATAATTCAATTCGTGTGGCCTAAGTTGCCGCGATGCATATGCAATCACTTTGCCTTCCTGCATCAAAACGCATCCTAGTCCGTTCTTTGATGCATCCGTGTAGACCACATACTCCTTGTCTGGTTCCGGAATTGTTAGCACTGGCGCTGTAGTTAGCTTTTCCTTGAGCAGTTGAAAACTTTCTTCACACTCATTAGTCCATGTGTATTTAATTCCCTTTCGGAGCAATTGCGTCATCGGCCTTGCTATCTTGGAAAATCCCTCAATGAATCTTCGATAGTAGCCAGCCAATCCCAAGAAACTTCTGATCTCGTTTGGGGTAGTTGGCGACTTCCATCCTTGTACTGCTTCCACTTTGGCGGGGTCCACCTTAATACCTTCTGAAGATACAATATGTCCCAGAAATGTAACTTCTTTGAGCCAAAACTCACATTTGTTGAATTTGGCAAAAAGGCGTTCATCCCTAAGAGTTTGCAAAACAGTTCTCAGATGTTCCCTGTGTTCTTCTTCATTCTTGGAGTAAATGAGGATATCATCAATAAACACCAAGACGAATTTATCCAAATAAGGATGAAATACTCTGTTCATGAGGTCCATGAACACAGCTGGTGCATTTGTTAGTCCGAACGGTACAACTACGAACTCGTAGTGACCATATCTTGTTCGGAAAGCCGTTTTGGGTATATCTTCATGTCTAACCTTTAACTGATGATACCCAGACTTCAAATCGATTTTGGAGAAAACACCCGCGCCCTTGAGTTGGTCGAATAAATCATCAATTCTGGGCAATGGATACTTGTTCTTAAGCGTTAGCTTGTTCAGCTCTCGATAATCGATGCACAATCTCAAGGTTCCATCTTTCTTCTTGACAAACAGCACCGGCGCTCCCCATGGGGACACACTAGGCCTGATGAAGCCTAGGTCCAGCAACTCTTGTAACTGGATTTTCAACTCTTCCAATTCCTTCGGGCCCATTCTGTATGGTGCTTTTGATACCGGCGCCGCTCCTGGCTCTAGATCGATGGTGAATTCTACTTGTCTGTCAGGTGGTAATCCTGGCAAATTTTCTGGGAAAACATCTTGAAAATCCCGCACGATCTCTACATCTTCCATTGTCTTTTCGGTCTCAATTCCCCCGTTCAGGTATACGAGGAAGGCTTGGCAGTCTTTCTTGTTCATCATCTTCCTTGCCTGTAAAGCTGAAATAGTCGGCACTCTGTTCCTCCTGCATATTCCGTGGAAACTCAAAGCGTCCCTTCCTGGAAAGTTGAAACCGATTTTCCGCTCTTGGCACAATATCGTGGCATAGTTCTCCGCTAGCCAGTCCATGCCCAGGATTATATCAACGTCCTCCATCGATATAACATGCAAGTTGTTTGCTATAACCTTAAACGATCCTATGGTCAGTTCTAGGTTCGAGCAAGCATGTGTTACTACTGCTATTCCTCCTATTGGTGAAGAAATTCTCAAGTCCTGATTAGTCTTTTCAGGTTGGAGCTTTAAAGTTTTTACACATACACTTGCAATAAAAGAATGCGAGGCACCCGTGTCGAACAGAAGTATAACAGGTGTGTCAAGTAATGTGCCCATACCTGCCAAATTCCCTTGGTTGTTTCCTTGTTTATTCTTGTGCAAGGCATAGGCTCTTGCCTGTGGAATTTGCGGTGGACGTGCCGCAGGTCGATACTGCTGCTGTGGTGGTGGGTAGAGTAACTGTTGGCCTTGGATAGCCCTGAGTGGTTGTACTTGGCCCGGCTGATTCGGTCCTCTCATTCCTCCTTGTGGTTTTCCTTGGCAGTCTCTGGCAAAATGGCCCTTCTGGCCACACTTAAAGCAGGTATTGCTGCCAGCTAAGCATATGCCGTGATGTGACTTGGAGCATTTGGGACACAAAGGTGCCCTGAGCTGGCCCTGATTGTTTCCAGCTGATCCTGGATTGACTGGTCGTCCTTGCCATTGCCCTTGTTGCATCATGTTTCCTTGCCATGGCCTCTTGTTATCTTGGTTGTTGTAGTAACCCCTATTATTGTTGTTGTTGCCATCCCATTTTCTCTTCCCACGATCGTTGTTTCCCGAAGCTTGAGTCTGGGTTGGGCGGTCTTCAGGCATGGCTGCTTCAACATCCAGGGCTCTGCTAAGTGCCTCAGAGTGGGTGAGATTACCATGACCAGCAAGCGCCATCTTGATCTCATGCCTAAGGCCTGAACGAAACTTCTCGGCCATCTTTTCATCAGTGTCGATCAGATGAGGGGCATAGCGAGACATGTCGCAGAAAGCGCGATCGTATTCCGTCACGGACATCTTGTTTTGTTTCAGATTGAAAAACTCCGTCTCTTTCTTCTTTCTGTAGCTCTTGGGAATGTATTTATCGTAGATCTCCGTCTTGAAGTCTTCCCAAGTCAGGTTTTCCAATTGTTCGAGGGTCATTGCCCTCTTCTTGGTTTCCCACCAAAAATCTGCCGACCCAGTTAGTTGGAATGCAACACAAGAGAGTCTCTCTTGGTCAGAACAGTAAAGAAAGTCGAAAATCCTTTCCATTGCTCTAATCCAGATTTCGGCATCAGTCGGGTTGCCGGTCCCGTTGAATGTTGGCGGGCTCTGTTTAAGAAAAAGTTCCTCAACCCTTCGTGGAGGTTCGTTTGCGGTTCCCACATTGTTTCTTGGGGCTCTTCTGGGAGGCATTCTGTGCTTCAAAAATAAAAGATCCTTAGTATATTCCTTACCTCAATTCATAACATATTCCTCTTGATTTAATCATGAAAGCATCATAACAAAACATCTAAATCCTTATTGATCACAAGAGGGTGCTAGGACAACTATACAATTGTAAGGCTCAATTCTTGAACGATATCAAAACAAAGTGGTGCAGGAAAATTTGTTGAGAAATTCAAACGAATAACCAGATGGTAGAAAGGAGTAACTACTAGGTCGAACAAAATGATCTAGAGTAAAAACTCATCTGGCTTTTCAACCGAAAGTTGAAACACATGGGTCTTCAACCCAAAAGACGTCGACTGATATTTGGATCATGTGGACTGGCTAGGTCCAATCATCATCACCTCCCAATCACACGGAAAACATCATCCCAAACTTAAAAAGTCGTGGACAACTATTCATAATAAAACTCAAGTTTGTACTGACAACCAAAAGCTTAACTTAAAGTTCTATGTCCTATTGGACCCAAACCCCCGCGTATAACATGTACACAAATATATACATATACATAGGCAAAGCATACTGTTCTTAAAATCTATCGTGTACTAAAAGTCGATTCGGTGTTCCATCGCATGTGAACATTTGAACGTAGAGACTATGCTCAAACCCTTGATGCAGCGTTTGCCTTGAATTCGTCTTGTATCATCATCCCGTGTTTTTCCTTCAACGCGTACATGTCTTTTCATTCCTCTTTGTAGTTCAAAAGAACCATTGTTTTCTTGTGGGAGCTGAAATGCTCTAAGTTCTCTTTCATTATTCTACATCATCACTTTAAGAATCTAGATTGTAGAGATATCCTACTAATCCAGCAGTCTATGTTCTTTTAGAATAGTGATCATGCAACTTATAGCAATCTATGTTTTCTGGGGAAAGCATGTGTCAATTCTCTATCATTCTTCTCTTATCATAACATCATAACTGCAATGATATGCCATGAAAGGCAAAACATTCAACATTTCAATGAAAGGCAAAACTTTCAACATTTCATCATAGCATGCTCTTTACATAAACATTTTCATGAAACAGTTTAGAATAATAACATCTTTAAAACATTGTAACTGCAGTTACCTTTTTCCTTGATTGAGCACGATGCAATGGAGTGTTGAGCGGTGTCGTATGAACCCACGTATGTCTAGTGAATCAAACTAGACATGACTTTTTAGAAAATGGTTTCTAGGGCCAGAGCAAACGAACTGCTCTGATACCACTCTGTCACAGCCCACTATCCCAATGACGGGTTAACCGGGGTTATGACTTGGGTGAACAATAAGAAATGGAAATTTAAAAGGGATTTACTAAATAACCAACATTAATAACAACAAACTAGTGGTATATATATATATAACCACTTGGGTAATTAACAAATGAGTCAGCCATAACGACTAAACCCCAAATGAAAGTTAAACAAAATGAAGAAGTAATAAGTTCCACAATACGATAACAAATTCAGAGTGTTTGCAGCGGAAAAACGTGTGAGTTATGCATATGGAGATGCATACTCAAGGTTTCATTACATAAACATCAAAAGGAAAATCCGCTCAACACCAATCCATTCCATCGCCTGCTCAACCTGCACATTTAGAAATACATGCAGGGCTGAGTATAAAAATACTCAGTGACATAAGCCGAAATACAACATGCATACATATATAAATTGAACTGCCATAACAGTAACACACAGGGGTTTTCATAAATGACCTGCGCTTACTAAAACATTTCGTTCATTTTCATAAAGGTGGATGCATCCCATTTTCAGTCTATATGATCCATATCTGTCCTTTCTGTCACGCGCCGGGAAGGAGGCCTCCTTACCACGGACGCCAAGACCGGTCGCAAGCGACTCGCGGTCTCCATGAGTGTACACGTTAACCCTAGCTAGCGACCTTTGTCTAGCATAGGATCCCAATTGGATTTCCTTTAAAGTTGGCGAACCAA
The DNA here is from genome assembly GCF_028751815.1 of Salvia miltiorrhiza. Taxonomy (NCBI): domain Eukaryota; kingdom Viridiplantae; phylum Streptophyta; class Magnoliopsida; order Lamiales; family Lamiaceae; genus Salvia; species Salvia miltiorrhiza. The sequence continues at coordinate 45,576,763 of NC_080394.1, read as the reverse complement.
CACAGATAGGATACATATAAAAACATAAACATTTTGGCAGTCAATCATTTCATAAACATTTCATTTTCATAACATTTTCATTTTCATAAAGGGCATTGAACATATAAGCATTTTATAAGAACTGAATAAATAGTCAAAACATATCATGCATATATATTCGCATATGAGGCCTACGTCACGCAGGGGATCTCTATATACGTAATAATAAAATAATGCCCACCTCAATTGTTCTTAAAGCTGGCGTGGAGTCGTTTCTTCTTCTGCTTCACTTTCTGTCGCCCGGACCTTCATTGATGAAGAGTCGATAAGTTCGTGAAGAAATTGTCATAAGACAAAGTCTAATTCTACGTGCCTAAGGTATCTTTTAATGTTTTAGGGTTCTAGCATCCATATTAATCTCGTTTCATTCAATCAATAAAATGTAACCAATTATCATGTAACTATCATATAGGTTCGAACCCATTTGTTCGAACATCAACATGTACATAATCCATAACTTCCTTCTACACCCGTCATTTAGTCAAGTACTCCATCAATTAAGAACAAGCTATATATTATTACCCTGAAAATTTAATCATTATAAATCATGCTTTCTCATACTTCGCACATTTTCATCACTTAAATAAATAAATCATTTATAAACACATGCTTAGTAATTTAATATCTCAATTAAATCCCAAGCTCATTTGATAAAGTAAATCATATACTTAATCATTCTATAACACAATTCCACATTTTTTATCATGTAAATAAATAGTCTCAATATTTATTAAAACATGAAGCCATTCTAATAGGACATTTTAATTCCATTATAATGGAATTACTCATAAAATAATTTAATCCTTTTTCTTTAAAAAGAAACCATATTTATAATATTCTATACATTTTTTTTTTAAAATAAATAAGAAATTCCATTATTCATTTATAAATAATAAAACATTTTAAAATTCATTGAGATGAAATAAAACATTTTAACCATTAAAAAAAAAATCCATACTCGTAAGCTTTGAAAAAAAATTTTATCATGTAATAAATGGGGCTTAATCCCAAAATATTTGCTTTAAAGTCCATTAATAATTTAAATAATAGAATGGACTTCATTTAGAATAAATAATCCCAACTTCCAATATTAAAATTTAAATCAAGAGATTTAAATTCACTAAGTAATTTAGTGAAAATTTAAACATTTTTTTTTTTTTTTTTTAAGAATTAAGGCCAAAATTCGTAGGCCTATATTTAAAACAATAGCCCAAGCATTTAAATAAAATTAGCCTACACAACTAAAATAAAAACCCATCAATTTTAAAACAAAAAGAGCCCAGCAGAAGTAAAATAAAATCGGCCCAAACAAATTAAAACATGAGCCCAACTTAATAAAAATCGGCCCACTCACTCTTTTCTTAAAAATTTTCGGCCCACCCTAAACCTAACCCTAATACATACAACATATACCACACACACAAAACACATAACACACACACTCAAGCTCAGCGCCTCACTCTCCCTCTCTACCTCTCGGCTCTCTCCTCTTCTCTCCCTCTCGTCTCTCTGTCTCACCGGAAGTCAGCCGCACGCCGCCTCGCCGTGAAGGAGCTCGGCCGCCGTCCATCTGGTCTTCCTCCTTCGGCTCCTGCTCGGACAAGGGCGCGGGTAGCTTCCTCTCCATCCCCTCGTCTGGAACAGGGCATCTGCCCTCTCCGCCATAGGGAGCGCACGGCCGCCGCCTGGCCGCCTCCTCCGTCGTCCGTCGTGGCTGAAATCGCGGTGGAGGCCGAGCTTTGTCTCGCCGGAAAGGTAAGTTCCAAATCTTCCCCCTTTTCCTCTCTTTTCTATTTTTAAACCTAGATCTGAAATTTCCCCCTCTTTCTCCTCTTTTCCGGCCGAACAGAACCGCCGTTCGTGTCGCTGCGCCGCTGCTTCCGCCGCGTCGCCGGGAAAGATAAGTCTCTCCCCCTTTTTCCCGTATCTCTCTCTCTTTTTTTTTTTATTTTTACAGAAGCCCTAACCATCTCTCTCTCGTTTCAGATAGACAAAGGAAAAAGGCGGCGGCTGCCGCCGCGCCGCCTCCGGCCGTGAGCAGCCGCCGGCTGCTCTCACCCCCCCAAATTCCAGTCACACGCACAAAACACACATAGAGCACTTAGGGTTTCAATTCTGTTCATTTTCATTCATTTCTATTTACAAAAACTGATCTGTACTTGTAATAGATAGAAATATAGTAAAATGTGTGCGTGTGTATTATTCTGTTGGTGGTTCTCTGATGGTGATAAGCTTGATAATTGAAACAATAATAGTCTAAAAGAAGTGGTAATGGATGTGTGTGTTCGATCTGTTTTCATTTGAATCATAGTTTTGTAATTTAACAAATGAATGTATGGAGAAAGTAAAGTAGGAGGTAACCTTGATATGAGTAGGAAATGAGGAAAATCTTCTTTCTGAATTCACCAAAATTGGATCTGCGAATTTATTCAGCCAAGCTTAACAATGAAATTTTGGATCTGAAAACTATGAAAGAATTGGAAGAATTAATGGACGTTTATTACCTCTTTCTTGTTTTGGGAGATCTTGGAAACTGATTTGGAAAGCTGGAATCAGTGAATTATAATTCAAGCATAAGAATAGCTTGGATCAGAATGTTAGGAGGAATGGGAGGAATGTTGGTTGCTGATTTTGATTAAATAAAAACTAATTGCATGTTGAGATGTTAAAGTGTAGAAGATGGCTGGCAAAAGAAGGTGTAAAGAGTGTTTAGTGGAATGATGAGTGTGTGGAATAATGAGTGTTTAGTGGAATGATGAGTGTTTAGTGGGATAGTTGGCATATGATGAGTGTTTCCAACACCATCAATTTATTTAAGAGTAAGATGGATGTGGAAATGTGTAGGTGCTAGATGAATGTGATGAATAAAATCCTTATTCTGTATTTGTAATACTAATTTCGGGTTCCCATATAACGAAGCTTCGTTATAACTCTCTATAAATACATATTTTATAACTCGTTTTATAAGTCGAAAATTAATTACGACTTCAAGTAAATAATAGAAATACTATTTCTATCGTATATAAATTAAATAACATGATTCTGCTAAGTCAGTTATAATCCGAAATAATAATTATTGACTACTCAATAATCCTTTAAATCTCAAACGAATTCAAATAATAATAAGAATTTAGCACATCAAAACACATATATAACAATTAAATCATATCAGATAAATCAAATCAGTTTTATTATTAATGGATGCCGAACCCTAATTATTAAGTCTTTAATCAGTGATTAAAAATTGGGATATGACAGTTGTTATGCTTAAATTAGTCCTCTCGAGTTTATTCATTCATGCTTAGATCATCTTTCCCAAATCAGAATATAAACTTAGCCAACCATAACGTAAATAACACAAGCAAAAGATGTAAAGGAAAACATAACTGGAATTGAAATTACTTAAATGAAAATCGAAGTACCTACGGCCGAAAGTGCCGTGCAAAACATAAATAGAAAAGTACGAGGTTACGCCCACAGCCTGGGCTAGCTTCAAATCTCAAGCAATGCACAACAGAACGGAATTTCAGCCCCCTTGGCTTGTGAAGCTCTTCGGGTATTTATAGGAGTCATTAGGGTTCGAAGGCCCAGCCCATGACTTGCGGCCGGATCCATGCAAGCATGGAGATGCTTATCCTTTTTCAGACCTAATCTTTATGAAGATATGTTTCCTTTTGGATAAGGCGTTGGTTTGGCCTTATCGGTCTCTTTTGGATAGCTGCCGCCTTCCGCCTTTCTCGGACTCCCACTTGCAATCCTTCCTCGCCCGTCTGTTGTGCCTCCGTCTTCTCTTGCCTTCCTTCCTTCTCATGCCTGCCAGCTCTCGTGCGGTACTTATAGGCATAAGGGGTGGTTTTGCTTCCAAAATCCCTTTGCTTCCGGCACATACCTCTTTCACGAGAGGTGACAGCGCTTTCGACCCCTGGAGTGCTCGGATGATTCCTCTGCTCGGATGATTCCGCTGCTCGGATGATTTCTCTGGCAGCTTGATTTCTCTGGCCTTTTGAATCCGCTGGCGGCTTTGATTCCTCTTGCCTTTGTGAATCCTCTGGCACTCCGTTTCTCTGGCATTTTGGCCTCTTTCCCACAAGCTGGTCCCTGCCATTGAACTACGCCCTCCCAGGCGACCAAACGACACAAACACAAGGAAAAAGACTCGATCTAGACTTAAAACACACAAAAAAACAGAGCACAAGCCTGGGCTCATCACTGACTCGACAGAGCTGACTTCAACAGCCAGAGCTGACTCAACATCCAGAGCTGACTCGCCAGAGCTGACTTCAACAGCCAGAGCTGACTCAACATCCAGAGCTGACTCGCCAGAGCTGACTTCAACAGCCAGAGCTGACTTGCCAGAGCTGACTCAACATCCAGAGCTGACTCGCCAGAGCTGACTAGCTCGGCAGAGCTGGAATTCACGCACTAACTCTAAAAGTTCAACACTCACCACTCATGCTCAACAAACAAAAGGGTTCTCATGCTTCTCTCTCAATCTAACACTCCTCAAAACTTTAAACTTAACCTATCATGCTCAACTTCCAACTTAGAACACAAAACTCAAGAAAACCTTAACATGCATTTCTAAGTTCACGCAAAGTACAACCATCTCTACAACCTACAACTTAACATGCTTGGTAAAAACAATATTAACAAAGAACAAACCTAGCATGCTCCTAAAACAAATTCACAAGTTACATCGATTAATAAAAATCGAAGAACGAGTGACGACGACGAAGAACACGGACGGCTGCCCTCATGGGTTCCATGGCTAGGGTTCAAACCATCCTTAACTCCTTCATTAAACATGCTCGACATCTACCCAAGAACAACATACTAAAAACTCATGACAATCCATCGTCGTTTCAAAATAAAGTCGAGAATCGACATTTTTCGACGTCGACGAAAATCGAAAAGAAAACCGTCAAAACGTAGGTAGAGATGTTACATACGTAGATCCGTGCTCGAAAAGGTGCTCGGCACTCGACTCGGTGCTCAAATCGGAGTTCAAAAGCTTCACTTAAGCTCCAATGGTGGTAGTGTGTGTTCTTGGTGTTTGTGTGTGTGTGCGTGAAAGTGATGGCTGTGGGGGCTGACCCACAGCCGCCTTATATAGAGAGGGGGAGCTTTGGGCGGTTGGGGGGGGGTGGTTAAGGAAGGGTATGCCTAGATATTTAGGATATTAATCCCACTTAGTCGTTAAATATCTCGTTTTAACGACTAACTACTCGTACTCTTCGTTACTCGCCCTCTCGACTCCCACTCATTTTCATCACACTCGTAATTCCATATAAATATAGAAAACGTTAGCTCGTTCTCGAAATTCTGATAAACGAGCTCGGTTTGTTTATCGAGAAATTCCAGTTTACTATTCACTCGTCGTCCAAAAATAAAAACTTTCGTCGTTGGACTCGTATCCAAAAACTAAGAATATTTCTCGACGACGTGCATGTAAGATTTTTGAAAGTCGACAAAAAGACGAAATAACAGTATTTACTATTTATCGTCAAAAAGTCTAAATTTTCAAAAACGTCTAAACGGACTCAGGTTTCAATTCCGAGTTCATCGTTCTCATTATTCAAATACTCGAACTCAATTGTGGATATAAAATCCCACATCATTCTCACATCATTAAAAGAACATCTCAACATCACTTCATAAAAAATAACTAGAAACTTCATATAACACATCACATCATTACACAAAGTAAATCAAACAAGGGATCAAATCCCTAAATACTCAAACTTAAGCACTTAAACATGTGATCGGAAGCCCGGGTATTACATACCCTCCCCCTTAAACAAAATTTCGTCCCGAAATTTACATCTCCTGAAAAAGTTCCGGGTACTTCTCCCGCATCTTTTCTTCAAGTTCCCACGTCGCTTCCTCGTAACCGTGGTGTCTCCATTGGATCTTAACCAATGCAATTGATTTGCTTCTCAATTGTTGGATCTCACGATCTAGAATTATCTCGAGACTTTCTTCATAGCTTAAGTCTGGTTCTAAGACCATTTCCTCTTGGTAGACCACATGCTTTGGGTCGAAAACATATCTTCTCAATTGTGATACGTGGAACACGTTATGCACATTTCCAAAGCTGGGCGGCAAAGCCAACCTATATGCTACTGGACCTATCTTTTCCAAGATCTCATAGGGGTCGATAAATCTGGGTCTAAGCTTTTGTCGCAGCCCGATTCCCAAACGCTAGTAATAGCGGGGTACGAGTATCGATACGACTAAAATAAATGAATAAGGGACATCACAACTAAATTGAACATCGGCGCGGAAGCTTACATCAAACATGCCAAGGCAAAGACTCATAATTCGACTCAAGGGTGTGTTCATCAATATCGTTATGACTTCTTGAATATTAGAAATTTCAAGAAGAAAAGCAAAGTAGGTGCTGTTTATTTTCCATAAGGAATCATAATATCAAGAGTAACACAGCAAAAGACGTATCAATTATATGTATGAAGACATATAATCGCGAGTATATTGCTTGATTTTAAAGGATTTGTATATCATCTCACTAAGGTTTTATCAACATCAAAAGGAAAACAAAGTTCATCATCCTTAAGACTCCAACATCAAAGGAAAACAGCAAGGAAAACTTCATCGGTGAAACCATCCCCACCAGCACCAGTCCAATCTCGCTCCATTGCTTAGCCTGCACATTTAGAAATATATGCAGGGCGTGAGTAATAATACTCAGTGGGCAAATGCCGGAAAAACATCAAAGGCGCTCTTAGAGCTATATGTTTGAAGCTTGCCATAACATCAGCAATACACAGAAATAAGTTTATCATCAATGAAATCTGTGCATGCAGTTTTAAACATCATAACATCATAAAGAAATGACTGCAGTCAAAATATTCGTCATGTATGTACCACGTCTACAACATTATCATTTTTATCGATACTGAGAAGTAGGCCTCCCTCTCAAGTACCGTGACTGGCCGACCCGAAGACGGCTCACAGTCACATCTGTGCACAAAATCCCGCTTGTGGCAGGACCGAATTCGTCTCATCAGTAGAGGGTAACACACAAACTTATCATCAAAATTTTGGCAAGTCAAACAGTTCATAAACATCATTTATCTCAAAACATCAAACATCTTATAATCTCATCATCATTTAAAACAGTTTAGAAAAGCTCTTAAACTGTATACTCAAAATAATGCCCACCTGGAGTCCTTCGCTTAAGCTCGGATAGGAACAGGGGACTTACTTCTTCGTCTTGCTCGGGTCTTCATAAATCATCAACATCATCACGAAGGTTCATGTGATAAAACAACCTTAGTTAGTACTCAATACTGAAATCCAATCTCGTTTCATCGATAACTTCTCACTTCAACGTCTATTTACTCAGTAAAACTAAATCCCTAGGCATACTCGACTTCTAAGGATTCTCACGTCTTACTCTCGACTTAACTCTCAACTCGGACCATACTCAAAGCAAAAGCACATCGGCATGCACAATCATATAAGCATGCAACTTCACATATAACATCTCACAAACAAGCAAACATCAATTGACTCGGAGACCAGAGCAGAGAAATGCTCGGTGGTCAGAGTGGAAAACTCAGCAGAGCGGAGCGCATTAGCTCAGTAAAACAGCGAAGAGGTGCTCGCCAGGGCAGAAGAGTCAACTTGCCTGGCAGCGAAAACAGGAACTCTCTGGCAGAGCAGCGGAGAAATGCCAGAGGAATGGCAAACTCTCTGTCGCCAGAGGAATCAAACGTCAGAGAAATCGATCGTCAGAGGAGTCGATCGTCAGAGGACTCAAACGTCAGAGGACTCAAACGTCAGAGAAATCAAACATCAGAGGAATCAGACGTCAGAGGAATCAGACGTCAGAGAAATCAAACATCAGAGGAATCAGACGTCAGAGGAATCAGACGTCAGAGAAATCAAACATCAGAGGAATCAGACGTCAGAGGAATCAGACGTCAGAGAAATCAAACATCAGAGGAATCAGACGTCAGAGGAATCAGACGTCAGAGAAATCAAACATCAGAGGAATCAGACGTCAGAGGAATCAGACGTCAGAGAAATCAAACATCAGAGGAATCAGACGTCAGAGGAATCAGACGTCAGAGAAATCAAACATCAGAGGAATCAGACGTCAGAGGAATCAGACGTCAGAGAAATCAAACATCAGAGGAATCACGAACTCTCTGCTATGCCAGAGGAATGGCGAACTCTCTGTCGCCAGAGGAATGGCGAACTCTCTGTCGCCAGAGGAATGGCGAACTCTCTGTCGCCAGAGGAAAGAACTCTCTGGCATTACAGCGGGGAAAATGAATTCTCTGGCATGCCAGCGGGGAAACGACTTCTCTGGCATGCCAGCGGGATCACAACTTGGCAGAGCAAAACTCAAGGCAGAACAAAACGAACAAGAGTAACTCTAACTCCATCCACTTTTCATACCCAGAAATCATCAAACATCATATTAATCCTTTCATCTCTTCATGCTCATCGTCAAAACATCATTCAAGACATAACTTACAGATTTTTCCCTATTTCTTGTATCAAACCAAATTTTGTAAAAACTCATGCTCAAGACTCAGTTTTGAAAAACACCTCTAAATCACTTCAAATCATCATGTATAACATACATCTCATCACATATAACTCATTTCTCACCCCATTTTTAGAAAAGAACCAGAAAGATTTTTAAAAGGGCATGAACCCTAATTTTCGAAAATGAAGAAAAAGGCAGTGGGGGAGTTTCTCATGCTTCAAACATCTTAATACTCACATAAATCACCACATACTTCTCACAACAAGTCTAGACTCCAAAAAGCAGAACACTTACTCAAAGAGTTTCAAGAAAAAGGCGTCTTTTCTCGACTCTTCCGGCTAGAACTCAACAAATCTTCTTGAAACAAGCGTGGAAAGTGTTTAAGGCTAGATTTATCGGAGTATTCTGTCTCAGTTGTGATTGGTGAAGCTTCGAGCTTAGTCTCCAATGGAGGAGAGAAGAAATATCGTGAGGGAGAGAGAAGAAGTTGACAGACCGAAATGAGAGAAATGACGGAGAGAGAGAGATGCTTCGGTTTTATCAAGATTCTTATTCCATAAGATAAGAAGCATTAAATGCTCAATAGTAGCTTGTCTCCTCCCTTAGCAGCAAGGCCTAAATCGGCTAATTACCCACATGTGAGAAGGGATTAAAATAATGGGTGTGAGTGTAGGAACGTGTGGTGGAAAATAAATCATGTACGCTAATTTTCGAGAATCAGACTGACTCAAAATAATATTAGTGCGCACATATCAGATAAATCACATAACGTCAATTAAATAACTCACACCGTTATCACATTAAAAACGGATCATCACTCATCATCACTCTAACTTAATCCTCTTTATAGTGATTCACAATCACTACCTCGACTCTATCTCTCGTCTTTCATCTCATCATCAAAATCAAATTACCATCTCCATCTCAACTCGCACATCACTCTCAATCCTATCAACATCTCCATTTTACTCATCTCGCCATTCATTGGCAACTTCCTTGACTCTATGTCAAACTCATTATCCCTATTTTCTTAATAGGACTGTCAACCTCTGATAACTCGGTATCCGGAAATTCCATTCCCGGTTCCCGACTTAAATTAATCGGCATCTATAACTCGACTCGTTTCTCTAATCTCTTCACTCTAACTCCATCATGAGTTTGTCCACTCGTAACTCATAATCTTCACATCTCGACATCTCAGTATTCTCAGTAGTGTTAAAACACTATCTCTTATCATAAGGAAAGGTACGGGGTGTTACATCCTACCCCCCTTAAAAGAAATTTCGTCCCGAAATTTGAGTTATTCGTCTCTGGGAATAAGCTCTGGGTACTTCTCTTTCATCTTCTCTTCAAGCTCTGGGGAATACATTCCCGTTAATTCTAAGTAGTCCATCAAATGTGACTATCAATTTCTTCTCTTTTTAGTCATCTAGAATTTTGTGCTCCGTAGCCATTCGAGGTTATTGGAGATTGGCTATTTTGTAACTGTTGCTTTAAACATCTGTTCACAATCATCTTTTCTTCACGTTCCCATGTTGACTCTCTTTGACCGTGATGTCTCCATTGGATTTTCACCAAAGGAATTGACTTGCTCCTCAATTGTTGGATCTTCTGGTCCAGTATAGCATCAGGTCTCTCTCTTCGTAGCTCAAAACTGGTTCTAGGGACTCTTTTTCCTGGGCGACGTGTTTTGAAACAAACACCTACTTTCTCAGTTGAGAAACATGGGAAAAACGTCTTGAACGTTCGCGAAGCTCGGAGGCAACGCTAATTATAGGCTACTTGGCCAACTCCTTCTAATACATCGTAAGGTCCTATGTATTTCTCGATTTATCACTTCTAATCAACTGACTCGGCAGAGCCGAGTAACAACATCTCTGTCAAAGCAGAGGAATCAACTCTCCTACCGAGGAATGAATTCTCTGCCATCACTATATCACGGACAACGCTTGCATTCTTCCTGTCCTCGTTGGGGCTTTCCCAACCTTAGAGTCGTCAAAGGTAAAACTAATTTCGCCGTGTCACGGCTCATCAGGGGAACGACATCAGTTTCCCGAAAAAGGGAAAACTTATATAAACATCATTTCTAACGTCCCAAAATCTATCAGTGCTTACTCAACTATCGGATTTCTTCTCTCGATTTTGCTAATCGATAACACAATTTATAGACTGTAGTCTTACCTCTATTGTGGAAAGGTGAAATTTTGTATAGGGCTGCCAAAGTGGCGCCTACTCGTGTTAACACATCGAACATCCTTCTACGAAAGATGCCATCTCTCGCTTCCTATTCTCTATTCAAAATGTCGTTTTAGTCTTGGCACGCATTCATGCTTTCTCCGTCAGAGCAGCGAAATCACTAACCAAGGTAGCGAATTCATAAAGCCAGAGGAATCGGATTCCAGGGCAGCGAAGTGAATCGCCAGAGAAATGGCTTTCTCTCTGGCGCTAAACCTCATCTCATCCTAAACTCATGCTTATATCTCAGCACACTCATCTCATCAAAAGTATAACTCTAATGTTCAAAATCTCTACTTACCATCATAACTCCATCTCATCTTAGTCATAATCTCGGTACCGTAGTACTCTCTGTAGCGTCGCAACACTACTACTACCCATAAAAGTACGGGTTCGCTCGTGATTTCATTCTTCCACTTTCCTTATCAGGCACATTTAGTCTCTCTTAAAACAAAAATGGCATTATTTGCTGCCTCTTGATTATTCTCTTCTTTCTCGGTTCGAATCTTCGTTCACAACCTTTCCATCTTTTTACCCCTCTCTGCCAGAGCAGAGAAATCGTGATTTCTCTGTCAGAGCAGAGGAATCAGCGCCCGCTCTGTCCAAAGTAAAGTCCGCTCAAAACATAGCTCTCTTGGCAGAGCAGAGCTTCTCGGTCGTAAGTCTGGTGTAAAGCTCATTGCAGAGATTACTATTTCTGTCGTTTGTGGTGGTATCACTACCTCCAAATTCATCTTCTCAATTTCCTTGATTAGGCTCACTCTTCGAGTAAGGAGAAATCCTAACTCTCCCTAATTCTCTCTTCTTAACGCGCCAGTTACAACGTCAGAGGGATCACTTCGTCCGCGGAATCTATATGTCAGCGGAATCCCTAACTCTCTGCCAAAGCAGAGCTAAAACTCGGCAGCACTCGGCAAAACAAACAGAACTCGTTTCAACACTTCTAATAATCAATCCAAACCAGCATTTAATATTATAGCATGCTTGAGAACTCATATACATTTAAATCCTCAAATCGACTTATGAACTCCAAGATTTTTCCCAAAATCTTGGGTAACTATCTCACTTAAATCATCATCAACCTTCTGTAAACTCATGAATCATGCTCGTAGTCCTTCACTGACTCTGATCATCTCCTTCGTTGCTCAAAAAAAAAAATTGAGACTTTTACGATCGGGGTACATCTCACATTATACTCCATAAAGATGGTGTCTCCATGTCTTCAAGGCATGCACTACGGCTGCTAAATCTAAATCTTGCGTTAGATACTTCATCTCGCGTGGTCTCCACTTGCTTTAACTCCTTTCTTTCTAACATTAGTTCCGCACGAGGGCAGAGAAATCAGCGCTAGTGCAGAGGAATGCTTTCAGCTCTGTCGTCAGAGCAGAGCAGAGTTCAACTTCAGTTCTGCTTCCAGAGCAGAGCTCGGCTATAACCATCGAAAGATAAGATATCTTTTCTCCCTTGCATCAACACACATCTTAGACCATCCTTCGATGCATCAATGTAAATTGCATACTAAGTCTCTTCTTTAGCTCTTGAAAACTTTGTTCACAAACGTTCGGCCAACCCAACTTGACCTCTTCAAGTCCAAGACTCGCATTTAACTTCTCAATTCACAATCTCTCTAACGCGATCCTCAACCGCTCTTCGTGTTTTCATTTACTCTTCAAGTAAATCAGGATATCGTCTATGGAGACTAACACGAACTTGTCTAAGTATTCATGAGATCCATGAATACGGTCGGGTCATTCGTTCAAACCAAAAGACATCATTATAAACTCATGGTATCTATATCTCGTACGAAATGCCGTCTTCGGAAATATTTTTCGATCGTATCTTCAGCTGATGGTGCATCATTTTCAAATCAAACTTCGAAAAAGTGCTCGCTCTTTGCAGTTGATCGAACAGATCATCGATCCGGGGTAACGGATACTCATTCTTTATCGTCACTTCATTCAATCCTTAAGCTTCCATCCTTCTTTCTAACAAACGAAAATGGTGCTTCCTACGGGGAAACACTAAGTCGATCGAAACTCATATCGAGATGTTCTTGTAGTTGCAGCTTCAACTCTTGCAACTCGGTGGGGGCCATTCTGTATAGCTCTTTCGACGTCGGTGACACGCCAGGCTCCAAATAAATCATAACCCAAACTGTCGGTCTGGGGTAATCCCGATAAAGTCTTAGGGAAAACATCTTTATACTGTCGCACGACGGCCATCATCAGCGTTTTTCTTTGGATTCGTCTCTCTCTCTTGCTCAGATATACAACATACGTGGTTGTATCACTTCTCCGTAAGGGCTTTCTTGCTCGCAGTGCCGAGATGATCAGCGTGTTCTTCCATCTTTTATCAATACCCATAACCGAGGTAGGCTCTTGGCCTGGGAATTGAAACGTTATTCGTCTCTCCTTGTCTTGTGTCGTCACATGGTTTTCCTCTAACCAGTACATTCTAGAAGTTATATCCAAGTGCCATATAGGGATCAATCTCAGGTTTCTCGCCTCGAGCTTAATCGATCTCACTCGTATTCCGAGTCAGGGCACACGGATGAAGCCGTAGTGGTTTAGCCTATGAGTGTGATTACTCTTTAGAGGTTGTGGAATAGGCTCTTCGTTCGGTGCCGAACAAAAAAACATGGGCACATCTTTCAATTCGTCTATCCCTGGAAATTTTCCTCGATTCTTATCTGGTGTTTTCTGCTGAAGCGCGAACAGTCTCTGTCGATGCGGTTGATTCGCCTACGGGGCTGGCGGTTGCCTTCTTGATTAACGTGGTCGAAAAGCTGGCTGTTGTCGCTGTGGTGGAGGTAGCATTAGGATTCCCTTCCTTGCTTTATGTTGTGGCCGAACTGACTCGGCTGTCCTCCGCTTCCACTTTGCTGCCGATTCGGACACTAACTCGAGTAGTGCCCGACCCTTCTGCAGGTGTAACCGCTATTCTGTTCCATCTTACATCATTTCAAACGTAGCTTATTGCTCTTCGTCAAGGCGACATCCCTCGCGATTCTTGAAGATCTACTGCTTCTGGAGCAGTTGGGCCATCATGAGGCCGTTTGTCTCAATTTAATATCGCGGTGGCGCATTCTCACTCTGCCACGGCTTTTTAGGATCTTGACTTCGATCGTCTCATTTTCTCTTCCCTTCTTGCCCTCATCCAGAAAAGATAGATTGCACATTTGAGTGCTCTAACTCGTTTGGGGTGCTGAAGCTCAAATCGCGTTCTCTGGCTGCGTTGCCAGTTCTATATTCAATGCTCTTTTTAATGCTTCAGTGCACATAATCGCACTCTAACTCGTTAAATCGTCTCGTACCTCTTATCTCAAACTTGCTCTAAACAATTCTAACATATTCTCGTTCATCTCTTCTTGATATGTGGCATACCTGAACCAAGTCACGAAACTAACGTTCGTATTTAGCTTACGGTTTTATTGCCTTATCTCATATCAACTCTATTTCTTTCTTCAATCGGTTTCTCATTCTCGTCAAGATCTAAGGGGACATGTATCAACCTTAGAACAAATTCTCATAATTCGCAAGTCGTAAGACTTTTACTCAACATCATACTATTCTCATAACTCAACGTCAAAGACATCTCTCATGTCTATCATCGTAACATCAGCTCAAAACTCTACTCAAGCATAGAGACTCTCTGGTCATCATCGTATAGGTATGTAAGAAAATTTTCTCTTTCGAGAACTTGTACCCTAAGTGGGGCATAATGGAAATAAAACATCCCGTAATACTTCGTCGTTGCTACTCCCATACTAGTCGTCATCTCAGTCTGCTATCGTGAAAACCGTCATCTGTTCTAATCTGTCATCTCGATCTCCTTGAATCTGCTATTGCCTAATCTGGCTTAGCATCACTTCTTCTCATCCTCGAATTGATTATCTTCCTACGTACTTGGCTAATATAAGAAAATCCATAATCGAACTGTTGTGCTCGTCCCGTAATAATATATTCTACGACTGCTCTCATAACTCGTATTCTCTTCCAAATACTCTTCTTGTATTCCATCCTAGCTACCTAGATATTCCTAACTCTTGTCGGATGTAGTAGGGACTAGGAGGTAAAAATGTCTGATCTTTGAACAATCTTTGAACAAGACGAGCTCAAGTGATGGAATGATTCCATAATAGCCAGTGATATCTCAAGGATAATGAAGAAGTTAAAATCAAAGGAAGATCAAAGGCTAGAACAGAAGCTAAGATAAAAACTGAGGTATGATATGATGGGGGAAAATCAATACTGGAAGTAGAAACAATCCACTACGTGGAAAATGAATAAATCGTCCACTGTTAAAACAAGGGGTGAGGATTCCCAATACAAACGATTTAGGCTCGAACACAGTGGATCTGCTCACTAGCAATTTGTTCATCTCATATAGGAGTTCAAATGGATGCAGAAAAATTTAATAACGACCAAGCGGGATAAGGACTCAATAAGTCTACTCTCTCGATTACTCTAGCGATGATAACGCGCGATCCCGGTGACAGTACCTCTATTACGAAGTACAATTGGTCAAAACATCTATGCATCCCATGAGGTCTCCATAATACGTTCGCCCTACTAGGGTCGTGTCTATAAATCGCGATGAAAACTCTTAACTCTTATCGCATTATCTCAACTATCTCTCTCTCTGCTTCTCTTCTTCATCTTCTTCTCGGTTTATGTCCCTTCCGTTCCATCTTCTTCTCGGAGGTATACCATAGCAGGAAAAAGAATTTTACACTATCGACTTCGAAACTAGCCATTCGTTAAAACAAAATACTCATTCTCTCTTTCTCACTTCGCTTCTATAGCTCATAAGTGATCTCAAAATTCTCAACATTCTCGTCCACTCTAGTTCTCGTTTATCAACTCTTGAAATTATCGTCAGTCTCTATTTCTCATCTATCATCAAGCATCTACATCATCAACATTCTCAAAGCTCTGCTAAAGAAAGTGAAACTCACTAATCATCAACCTCTCTGTACATATATATCTATATAAGGGAAAACTGCCCCTCTCTCTCGAGGTCTTTTACGAAAGTAAGGTCTTATGCACCAAAGCTCTAACTCCAAAATGATGCTCTAACTATGCAAGCATCATAGGGACTAAACGTCATATATGTTCTATACTATGCTTCTAGCTATGTACATTAGCTAAGCATCACTATAGATATATCTATACATCTCTAGATAGTCTCAGTCGTCATCTATCACTCTCCCATCTCGTCTTCGTCATCGCCATCATCTGACATCCTACTCTCAGCATCGTCAGTCGGTGCATCCTCACTCGACTTCGTCTCTTTCTCCTCATACTCGTCTATGGTCCGATACACATTATCATCGCTCGGCTCATCCTCGACATTCGTGTCATAAGTTCACCCAAGGTGTCATCCTCGTCCGGGATATACTCCCTGAACCATCGCTGCATCGGTATCTCAATATAACTCGGCATCTCATCCTCATTTGATATGGTGGGGCATTGGCCACACTAGCCTCAACATCTCTCCTCATCTTCTTCATCAACTTCCTCACATCAGAATTCATCATCATCAAACAACTTCGTCATCAAAACAATACATCACTCATTAGTACATCAAACTCAATTCTCATCAGAAAAGCATTAAGAAACAACATCAACTTCTTACCTCGTTAAGCCGGAGGAGATGGGGTGCTGGGGTTTCGTTTCACAAAGACTCCCTCTCAAACTAGTCTAAGAACTCAAATTAGACTAGTACTCAATCAAGCAATTAACTCAGAGCAGATGACCTGCTCTGATACCACTCTGTCGCAGCCCGATTCCCAAACGCTAGTAATAGCGGGGTACGAGTATCGATACGACTAAAATAAATGAATAAGGGACATCACAACTAAATTGAACATCGGCGCGGAAGCTTACATCAAACATGCCAAGGCAAAGACTCATAATTCGACTCAAGGGTGTGTTCATCAATATCGTTATGACTTCTTGAATATTAGAAATTTCAAGAAGAAAAGCAAAGTAGGTGCTGTTTATTTTCCATAAGGAATCATAATATCAAGAGTAACACAGCAAAAGACGTATCAATTATATGTATGAAGACATATAATCGCGAGTATATTGCTTGATTTTAAAGGATTTGTATATCATCTCACTAAGGTTTTATCAACATCAAAAGGAAAACAAAGTTCATCATCCTTAAGACTCCAACATCAAAGGAAAACAGCAAGGAAAACTTCATCGGTGAAACCATCCCCACCAGCACCAGTCCAATCTCGCTCCATTGCTTAGCCTGCACATTTAGAAATATATGCAGGGCGTGAGTAATAATACTCAGTGGGCAAATGCCGGAAAAACATCAAAGGCGCTCTTAGAGCTATATGTTTGAAGCTTGCCATAACATCAGCAATACACAGAAATAAGTTTATCATCAATGAAATCTGTGCATGCAGTTTTAAACATCATAACATCATAAAGAAATGACTGCAGTCAAAATATTCGTCATGTATGTACCACGTCTACAACATTATCATTTTTATCGATACTGAGAAGTAGGCCTCCCTCTCAAGTACCGTGACTGGCCGACCCTGAAGACGGCTCACAGTCACATCTGTGCACAAAATCCCGCTTGTGGCAGGACCGAATTCGTCTCATCAGTAGAGGGTAACACACAAACTTATCATCAAAATTTTGGCAAGTCAAACAGTTCATAAACATCATTTATCTCAAAACATCAAACATCTTATAATCTCATCATCATTTAAAACAGTTTAGAAAAGCTCTTAAACTGTATACTCAAAATAATGCCCACCTGGAGTCCTTCGCTTAAGCTCGGATAGGAACAGGGGACTTACTTCTTCGTCTTGCTCGGGTCTTCATAAATCATCAACATCATCACGAAGGTTCATGTGATAAAACAACCTTAGTTAGTACTCAATACTGAAATCCAATCTCGTTTCATCGATAACTTCTCACTTCAACGTCTATTTACTCAGTAAAACTAAATCCCTAGGCATACTCGACTTCTAAGGATTCTCACGTCTTACTCTCGACTTAACTCTCAACTCGGACCATACTCAAAGCAAAAGCACATCGGCATGCACAATCATATAAGCATGCAACTTCACATATAACATCTCACAAACAAGCAAACATCAATTGACTCGGAGACCAGAGCAGAGAAATGCTCGGTGGTCAGAGTGGAAAACTCAGCAGAGCGGAGCGCATTAGCTCAGTAAAACAGCGAAGAGGTGCTCGCCAGGGCAGAAGAGTCAACTTGCCTGGCAGCGAAAACAGGAACTCTCTGGCAGAGCAGCGGAGAAATGCCAGAGGAATGGCAAACTCTCTGTCGCCAGAGGAATCAAACGTCAGAGAAATCGATCGTCAGAGGAGTCGATCGTCAGAGGACTCAAACGTCAGAGGACTCAAACGTCAGAGAAATCAAACATCAGAGGAATCAGACGTCAGAGGAATCAGACGTCAGAGAAATCAAACATCAGAGGAATCAGACGTCAGAGGAATCAGACGTCAGAGAAATCAAACATCAGAGGAATCAGACGTCAGAGGAATCAGACGTCAGAGAAATCAAACATCAGAGGAATCAGACGTCAGAGGAATCAGACGTCAGAGAAATCAAACATCAGAGGAATCAGACGTCAGAGGAATCAGACGTCAGAGAAATCAAACATCAGAGGAATCAGACGTCAGAGGAATCAGACGTCAGAGAAATCAAACATCAGAGGAATCACGAACTCTCTGCTATGCCAGAGGAATGGCGAACTCTCTGTCGCCAGAGGAATGGCGAACTCTCTGTCGCCAGAGGAATGGCGAACTCTCTGTCGCCAGAGGAAAGAACTCTCTGGCATTACAGCGGGGAAAATGAATTCTCTGGCATGCCAGCGGGGAAACGACTTCTCTGGCATGCCAACGGGATCACAACTTGGTAGAGCAAAACTCAAGGCAGAACAAAACGAACAAGAGTAACTCTAACTCCATCCACTTTTCATACCCAGAAATCATCAAACATCATATTAATCCTTTCATCTCTTCATGCTCATCGTCAAAACATCATTCAAGACATAACTTACAGATTTTTCCCTATTTCTTGTATCAAACCAAATTTTGTAAAAACTCATGCTCAAGACTCAGTTTTGAAAAACACCTCTAAATCACTTCAAATCATCATGTATAACATACATCTCATCACATATAACTCATTTCTCACCCCATTTTTAGAAAAGAACCAGAAAGATTTTTAAAAGGGCATGAACCCTAATTTTCGAAAATGAAGAAAAAGGCAGTGGGGGAGTTTCTCATGCTTCAAACATCTTAATACTCACATAAATCACCACATACTTCTCACAACAAGTCTAGACTCCAAAAAGCAGAACACTTACTCAAAGAGTTTCAAGAAAAAGGCGTCTTTTCTCGACTCTTCCGGCTAGAACTCAACAAATCTTCTTGAAACAAGCGTGGAAAGTGTTTAAGGCTAGATTTATCGGAGTATTCTGTCTCAGTTGTGATTGGTGAAGCTTCGAGCTTAGTCTCCAATGGAGGAGAGAAGAAATATCGTGAGGGAGAGAGAAGAAGTTGACAGACCGAAATGAGAGAAATGACGGAGAGAGAGAGATGCTTCGGTTTTATCAAGATTCTTATTCCATAAGATAAGAAGCATTAAATGCTCAATAGTAGCTTGTCTCCTCCCTTAGCAGCAAGGCCTAAATCGGCTAATTACCCACATGTGAGAAGGGATTAAAATAATGGGTGTGAGTGTAGGAACGTGTGGTGGAAAATAAATCATGTACGCTAATTTTCGAGAATCAGACTGACTCAAAATAATATTAGTGCGCACATATCAGATAAATCACATAACGTCAATTAAATAACTCACACCGTTATCACATTAAAAACGGATCATCACTCATCATCACTCTAACTTAATCCTCTTTATAGTGATTCACAATCACTACCTCGACTCTATCTCTCGTCTTTCATCTCATCATCAAAATCAAATTACCATCTCCATCTCAACTCGCACATCACTCTCAATCCTATCAACATCTCCATTTTACTCATCTCGCCATTCATTGGCAACTTCCTTGACTCTATGTCAAACTCATTATCCCTATTTTCTTAATAGGACTGTCAACCTCT
Organism: Salvia miltiorrhiza; assembly: GCF_028751815.1. Taxonomy (NCBI): domain Eukaryota; kingdom Viridiplantae; phylum Streptophyta; class Magnoliopsida; order Lamiales; family Lamiaceae; genus Salvia; species Salvia miltiorrhiza. The sequence continues at coordinate 45,556,846 of NC_080394.1, read as the reverse complement.
GATAACTCGGTATCCGGAAATTCCATTCCCGGTTCCCGACTTAAATTAATCGGCATCTATAACTCGACTCGTTTCTCTAATCTCTTCACTCTAACTCCATCATGAGTTTGTCCACTCGTAACTCATAATCTTCACATCTCGACATCTCAGTATTCTCAGTAGTGTTAAAACACTATCTCTTATCATAAGGAAAGGTACGGGGTGTTACAGCTTTCCTTTTACCCCAAATCTATTTATCCCTTTCGAGGGTGAAACCTTCAAGATAACCTTGTCTCCTATCTCGAAATGTAACTCTGTGCGGCGGGTATCTGCGTAAGATTTCTGTCTATCTTGCGCTTCTTTGATCCTCTGCCTTATCTTTCAGACAATCTCAATCATCTCTGCGACTGTGTCCGGTCCTAACACTCTCCTCTCACCAACTTCATCCAAGTAAGTGGTGATCTACACTTCTTTCCGTAAAGAGCTTCATACGGAGCCATACCAATAGTCGCCTGGTAACTGTTGTTATAGGCAAACTCTATTAGTGGCAAAACCTTCTCCCAATGTACTCTTCTATCAAGGATAGTAGTTCTTATCATATCCTCTAATGTCTGGATAGTCATTTCCGACTGTCCATCAGTTTGGGGATGAAAGGCTGTGCTAAAATTCAACCTTGTACCCAACTCTTTCTGTAAACTCATCCAAAAGCGTGACGTAAATTTGGAATCTCTATCTGAGGTGATCGACACCGGTACTCCATGCAATCTTATAACCTCGCGGACGTACAGATGTGCTAACTTATCTTATCCATACGTGATCGGAATCGGTATGAAATGCGCAGATTTCGTTAGTCGATCTACAATCACCCAAATCAGTTGTATTTCCTCTCTGACTTTTGGGTAAAGCTATCACAAAATCCATCGCTATGTGATCCCATTTCCATTTGGGAATCTCCAACGGGTTTAACTTCCCATAGGGTCGTTGGTGTAATGCTTTCACTTGCTGACAAGCTAAGCATCGCTCTACAAATGAAGCTATGTCTCGTTTTATTCCGTCCCACCAAAATCCCTTTTTCAAATCCTGGTACATCTTTGTACCTCCAAGGTGAGCGGTGTAAGGTGTGTCATGAGCTTCACTCATGATCTTATCCTTAAGATCCTCATCGTGGGGGATGCATATTCTTTCCTCAAACAAGATAGCATTATCTGATGCTTCTTAGTAATTCTTGGGATCTCCTGTCCTTATCCTCTCTCGTAACTTTTCCATTTTCTCGTCCTTTCTTTGTGCTTCAACCACCATTTTACTCAAACTAGGCATCGTCGCAACGATACTCGCTATTGTTCCTGGTGGTTCTATCACCGCTATCCTCATCTTGTCAAAGTCCTTTACAAGCTCATCCTCCCTCGTGAGAAGACATCCTAACTTTGACGAGACTTTTCGGCTCAATGTGTCGGCTACTACATTGGCCTTTCCGGGGTGATAGTTAATGCCGCAGTCATAATCCTTCACTAATTCGAGCCATCTCCTCTGCCTCATGTTAAGATCCTTCTGCTCGAGAAAGTATTTCAAACTTTTGTGGTCCGTGAAAATCTCACATCTAACTCCGTAGAGATGATGCCTCCAAATTTTCAGGGCATGCATAACGGCTGCAAGTTCTAAATCATGTGTTGGATAATTTATCTCGTGGGGTCTAAGTTGTCGTGATGCATAGGCTATAACTCTTCCTTTTTGCATCAAAACACATCCTAGCCCATTCTTTGACGCATCTGTGTAGATTGTAACACCCCGATAATTTAGATTTATTTTATAAGTTTAATTAATAGTATTTTCTTGTATAGCTTATTTTTTAAATAATTACATGATACATATAGATATGCACCATTAATTTTATCTAGACTATTATTATTATTAGTATTATTTTTGTTTCCTATTAGAACTAGAACTCTTTAAAAACTAGTATAAATATGGGATCTATTTTCAAACCCTAAAACAGATGGACACACTAATTAATTAGGTTTTAGAGAGCAGAGAGGGCCAGAAACATGTGGAGTCAGATTTTCGCAGAAAATCAAGTTCTGGCAGTTTCGGGAGAACGGCCATAACTTCCTCCACAGAACTCCGATTCAAGCGAAACAGGCGGCCACGGAAATCCCTCTCGAATACGAAGAAGTCGTATTTCTGGGAAAAATACGATTTGAGGACGTTTGAGGCTTCAAACGAAGGCTTGAAGCTGACTAGTCTGTTCAGCTGCGATTTTGACGAATTCTTCTGGTGCGGGCCGTGCGGCGCTATTAAGACCTTCATTCCGGATTTGATTTATTTAGCTTCGACTTTAAGGTGAGGGATTATATGCTTGTGGTTATATTCATGTATGTTTTTATATGCTCTTATTTCATGTTTGATTATACTTGCTCAGCCATGTAGAAATACATGTTCAGAATATCAGCCATGTTGAAATACATGTTCAGCCATGTAGAAATACATGTTCAGAAATTCAGCCATGTTGAAATACATGTTCAGGGGTTCTCAGTTCGCCCATTAGATTATCAGTATATGTGTATGATAATGTGAATTATTTGCATGTTTAAGCGTATGTGAATATTTGCATGGTTTCTCACTGAGTATATTTTCAATATGCTCACCCCTTATCTTCTCAGTTTTCCAGTTATGGAGTTGAGGTGGCCATGGAAGTCGAGAATGACTAGAGATTTAGTATTTCCATAGAAATTTAAGTTGAACTTGTTAAGTTTTAATTTATTGTTTTTTTTTTTCATGTTACTACTTTAGTTTTAGCAAGTTGATTTTAAATTAGTTTAAATTTTGATAGTCAAGGAATTTTATTTTTAACTATTAGTTCTTCAAGATTTTAGTTTGAAAAGTTTATGAAAATTGGGGCGTTACATAGTGGTATCAGAGCGGGTCTACGTTCCTGTAGACTCGTGCTTTAAAAAAAATTGTGTTGCTTTTAAAAAGGTTTAAGTAAGCTTAAAGGGTTAAATAAGCCTAGTCATTTGAAACTCATGTGCTGCATCGACTCCAAGGTATGTGTTTTAATTGTTTAAGTATATGGCCGTTATGATGTTTTACATTACTTTTTTTATGATCCCTTTATGTTCTAGTACTAATATGCTTCGTTAGAAATAGTTGAAATTGTGAAATTGTTAGATGGCACGGACACGTCAAACTCCCACTAGAGCTCAAGTACCCTACAAGCACGAATTGAGAAATTGCGCGAAGAATATGAAAGATTAAGTGAACGTTGTGAATTCTTGCGTGTACAATGCGAGATATACGAAAGGATTAGGAGGCTGCAATCGGTGTACGACTGCTATACATGGAGTAGCGACTACGGGTTTGTGGAACACGTGCGAAGGATGAAGTTACCTCACCATAGAACTAGATTATATGGCTCAAGAATCGTGACTAGAATTTCGAGGACGAAATTATTTTAAGTGGGGTAGGTTGTAACACCCCGATAATTTAGATTTATTTTATAAGTTTAATTAATAGTATTTTCTTGTATAGCTTATTTTTTTAAATAATTACATGATACATATAGATATGCACCATTAATTTTATCTAGACTATTATTATTATTAGTATTATTTTTGTTTCCTATTAGAACTATGTCACGACCGGACTTAATTAAGGATAACTAAGCCGGGGAAACGTGACTAAGGGAGGGAGATTAGAAGCGGGGATAAAAAGGGGTGTAAATAATTAATGAAGGATCGGACTCAACTCATTGTTAATAAAGGAAAATTTATAAATAATTGTTGTTTAATCAAGGACTCGAATAACTTGTACACTCGGATGAATCCGACTTGACTTAAAAGACATAATACTCGAGAGTACGCAGCGGATTAACAATATCTGAACTACATGTATGGAGACATGTATCCAAGAGTTCATTTAATAAACTTATGACAAAAGCTCCACTCGTCACTTCATCTTCATCAGCCACTGCTCAACCTGCACATTTAGAAATATATGCAGGGCTGAGTACAAGAGTACTCAGTGGGCACGTATGCCAAAGTATATAGATACATGCTTCATAAAACTGTAAATTGTCATGCCATCATAAACAGTACATCAAGGGAGTTTTCGTGAAATAGGCCCAAGCTTACTAAATTCTTTCGTGATACTTAAAGTTCGTCTGCGCAGACTAAGTTCTCTCGTCATCTATCATATCTGGAACTATGTGCCGGAGAGGTGGCCACCTCTCACGGACACTTGACCGGCCAACCCGCTAGATGACTCACGGTCCCTCGTGTACACTAGTCAAGGCAGGATAGCTATCAACTGCTCAAGACCCGAATTCGATTACATCATTGGCAAAGCCAAAGCAGATAGATATCATACTAAAACTGAAACATTTTATGGCAAGACGATACTTGAAATAACTTTCATTCAAAGATTTTGTCATGAAATAACTTGCTTGAACGTAACATTTAAACTCATTTGATATATATGAAAGTAATGCCCACCTGATAGAAAAGCTTTGCTTCAGTTTAATAACTCCTTGACTAGCTCTTACTCTTGCGCTTAACCTTTAAAGCGAGAACATAAGGTCAAACCTTAGCTCGATGAAAATTCTCAAATAATGAGAATGCGTAATGAATATGCATGATTCATATTCCTTTAATTATTAATCCAATTAACCCAACTAGGTTCCGTCCCTTGACGTCATGTAATTAACTACATTGATTTTCTCTCTTCAGGGCGTTCTAAACTGTTAGTAAAACATAATAATCTCCCTTCGTGTAAGCAAGGGAAAGAAAATAATAAAGATTTAAACACCCTAAGTTCTCTTCTCTCTCTCGCGGTCTGGTCTGGAGGTCAGCTCTGGCCTCTAAGTCAGCTCTGTGGTGAAGTGATTCCTCTGGCGAGGAACGATTCCTCTGGCGAGGTGATTCCTCTGGCCATTCCTCTAGCGAGGTGATTTCTCTGGCGAGGCGATTCCTCTGGCGAGGCGATTTCTCTGGCGAGGTGATTCCTCTGGCCATTCCTCTGGCGAGGCAATTTCGCTGGACTGGACGACTCGGCCCCGCTGGCCTCGTCCCCGCTGGCCTCGTTTCTCACTCGTGTACAGACCTTAATCTCTACCTATGTGAGCATGCTGTGATTATTCACGTTCGTCTACGTTTAAAGCTAAAGTTCTCGTCGTTCATCAAGGTTTCAAGTCGTAGGTTCCATAAAACGTGACTTAACATGCTTTTTGTTCATTCGTTTACAGCCCATAAAATATGATTTCTGCTAGCGTGATGCATGTCGATTGGAGTAGCAACAGAGGTCGAAGGTACCTTGATATCTTGCGTGCTTTGGTTTGGTAAAGAACGATGGTTTCTCTCTCGCTTTTTCGAGCGTCGAGGTGCAAACTGAAAGTGAAATGGCTGCTGAGCTTAGGCCGAAAACAGGTGGAAAGAAACATGGCGAGGGGAGGAAAATTAAGCCGAGTTGTTACCTTGTTCAAGTCGGCAGCAAGGATCTCGTTCTACTCCCCTTCGTGCAAGGCGTCGAGAGAGATAAAACTTCTTGATGTTGTCGCTGAAGATTCTAAGTGTTGGAAGATGAAAGGGGTGGCTCAAGGGTTGAAGAGTGAATTTATACTGGGAGCTCGGCTGGTGTGCACTTGAGTGCCGAAGGGAGGGCATTGGTTGGTACTGCATGGCGTGAGGCCTTTCGATTGCCCGGCCAATGGGAAGAGCTGCTGCTGCAGCTTGCGTGGGAAGCTCTTCGGCTGCCCAGCCAATGGCTGTTGCTGCAGCTTGTGTGGGAGGCCTTTCGGCTGCCCAGCCAATGGCTGTTGCTGCAGCACCTTATCCACCTTTCCTTTTCTCCCTTTTTCCTTTTTGTCCCTCAATCATGACGTTGGCAGGTGGCAGACGTAGAGAGGTGTAGGGTGGGCGGTGATGTGATCTATCTAATTAAAAATCCTTCAGTGTTGCTCTCTCTCGGTATTAGAAATACTGGTTTTGCGTTTATGATAAAATCGATACTTGCTAAATTAAATCCGTAGATTTAATTCGTTCGTCATCCTAATACTCAAATTAAATCCGTAGATTTAATTAGCTTCAAAGTCGGAAATAATTCACGACTTAGTAATATCATGAAATAAACTCCATCTTGATAAATAACACAACTTTGCTAAGTTGGTTATAACTGAGTACTAATAGTTCATCGACTCAAAGATTCTCGTTGCGGTCTTACACACGCGAAGATAAATAGAAATGCATACTGCTAGTGTAGTGACTCTGTCTCCAAAATACGTAATTCAGAAACATAGCTGAAAATATAAGGTGCTTCATTTACTGGCAGATAGATAAATAAACACGAAATACTGGAATTAAATACTGCTAAAAGAGCGGGTTGTCACATACTACCCCTCTTAACAAAAATTTCGTCTCGAAATTTGCATATCTGTGCTATAAAGTTCTGGCATTTTTACTCATCTTAGTTTCAAGCTCCCACATAATTTCTTCTTATCCATGGTGTCTCTATGGGACTGTCACTAATTGCTAGACTTATTCCTGAGCTATTGCGTCTTCTCGAGCAAACATGGCTTTTGGTCTTCCTTCATAGCTCGAGTCTGAGCTAAGAATCATTTTGTTATGGTGAGTCACGCTCTTCAGATCGAAAACATACTTCTTAAGTCGAGGGATCTGAAAAACATTGGACATTCACATAACTTGGCGGTAGCGTCTATATATAGGCTATTGGGCCTATTTTCCAAAGTCTCATATGGTTCCATGAATCGGGGTCTGAGCTTTTCTTCGTCGTCAAACTTAGATATTCCCTTAGAGAAAAATACCTTTAGGAAAACCTTATCTCCTACTTCAAAATGTGACTCAATTCGGTGCGTATTAACATAAGATTTCTGCCTATCTTGTGTCTCTTTTATTCTTACTCCTGCGTAAAATCTGTTTGGCTTGTTAGGGAAATTCAATATCTCATGACACAATTCGTTTCCAAACTTCTTTATGCGTTTTTCAATGGTGTCCACCATCGTGGAACATGCCTTGACATTCGATTGAAAACTTCATCATACACAGTAATCGTTCCGGCTCTCCGTTCGAGATTCCAGAAGCAGCTTTGTTTCTACCGATCCAAGGTCAAAAGATAGTTTGACGCTTAGTGTATCCTTCTAATTGTAAAAGTATCACTTCCTAGTGGTTGATAACTAATGACAAGCTGAGTCATCCTAGTCGTCACTATGCTTATCGTGATAAGACAAGATCTTATGGTGCGAGTCTATCTATTGGGATACCGCTCTTCTTCAAGATTACAAATCTCGATTGGCAACCACCAAGATCTTAGTCATGTGGAGATGTGGGCATAGGCATTGGTACTGGTCTTTCTCTCGGCCTTGTTGCCTCAATGTCCATTGCTCTGCTATGCGATTCCGTGTAAGATAATCCCCAATGGCTAGCCAAAGCCATCCGGATCTCGTGCCTTTGACCGGCACAAAAATTTTCAGCCATCTTTTATTCTGTGTCTACATGCTCTAGCGCATATCTTGACATATCACAGAACATCGTGTTGTATTGAGTACTTGTCATTCTTCCCTACTCTAGATTGTAAAATTCCATGTCTTTCTTTTTGCGATAGCTCTTGGGTATATCCTTGTCATAATTCATGTCTTAGACGTTCTCGCGTAAAATTTTCCAGTTGTTCAGCTGTCATCGTTTTCCTCTGTGCTTCCTACCATAGGTCCAAGTCTGAGCCTCCTCTGGACCTCATATCCTACCGAGGATAGGTGGGGTTTTTCGTAGAAATAATTTCTCTATTCTACCTTCTGGTTGTATGGATGGTGGGGCTATATTTTGTTCTGGCCCTGGTACTGGACCTCTTTAATCATCTCGGGGAATTCTTCTCCCTCTTCTCGGATGCCCTCGTCTTAGTGGCATTCCGATGAGTTGACATATAGTCGTTACTACATTATGAAAAATGTTCAGACGCATATCATCAAATCTGCAACCCGTTTCTTGGTTCTCAAAACTCGCTCATACTCTTTCTCATGCTAACATATAAGTAAAATGTGGCGGAAGTGGCTTGCCGCAAAAGATCGATAAGGTCACTAAATAGTTATGGAAAATTACCTTGATAAGGACTTTTATATCAACATTTGAATCTGGATAGATCATTGATGAGGACTTTTATATCAACATTCGAATCTGGATCTACTGATCTATCCAGGTACTACACGTGATGGACGGAGGTCTAGCAAAATCATCACAAAAGAACTTAGTCACGTTACGTCCGGTGGACCAGCGTTTTAGTACCAGTCAAAACAACTAAGCCAACATAGGGGCATACAAAAGCATCGGAACAATCATCATTTCCGAAATACACAAATAACGTCCTACTAAATACATACGAAATGGTCTAGATGCATCATGTGCTTGACCCTTGGGTCGAGACATAAGTATTTGACTGATTTAATCTAGGGAATGCTCCTTTCCTTAGGTCAAAGAAAATCCGCTAACGGCTAATAAGTCACCATGTTTGAAATCACAAATGGCAATCGGACAAAGTGTTTAAACAAATTGCCAAACAATTGAAAACGAATAACCATGGGGTAGAAATGAATTGACTGAAGGGTCGAAATGAAGTGACCTAACAGTCCGCACCCGTTTGGCTTTTCAGATGAAAGTTTACATATATAGGTGTAGAGACCCATATATGACGACTACTGAGATTTTGGTCGTGTGGACTGGCCAGGTCCAACACAATTACTTCTCAGTCACATGGAAATACTTTTCCGAACTTGGTAGGTCTTGATCATTGGCTGCAAAAAGTTCTTTTGGTAAAAAGTCTCTACTTTCTTCTTAACATCTAAAATCAACATCTTTTCTTAAAAGCTTCTAGTATCAAAACAAGACATGTCGACCATACTCAAACTTACTCAATAATCTTCTTCTAAATGTTCATGGTATGGTACTTCCAGTACTTAGCGTTCATTCATATAGCGCTTGGATGCAACCATGTAATTTGAAGCACTCTCCCATGCCTTTGCTAAAGACCTTCTTAATCATCATACCTTCCATAAGGAAGAGGATTTTGCTTCTCTGAGCATCTTATAGGATATGGGTCACCTCACATAGTACTAAGGCATGTAATGATCTTAGTCAATACTTTCATTCTTCTTACTAAGCTGAATGTCTAATCCAAGATGTTCTAACAAGGGCGATGTCTCTGATAGGCTAAGGTATGTATACTCAACCATCTTCGGGAACTCATTCCCGTCGCATCTCATCCTTCGATTCGTAGTAGGTGATCGTAATCAACATGGGTTCTAAATCAAGCTCACGTGTAATGTAATAGGTAACTTTAATCAGAAAGGTTTCGAATATCTAAAATTGTGAGCTAATAGTTCTAATCGCAATATTAAAGAATCATATACAAAGCGTTATAACCCCACGTGAGCCTAGCTCTAAAATTCGAACATAAATCATGAAGGTTCTCTTCATGCCGTAGTTGGTGATAATCGAAGGTTAGAAATTAGTATTAGCTCATCACACAACCGCTAGCTAATTGCATAAGTCACTCTCATCGCTATGAGAAATGTCTCAACTAAGTTCTGGTCGGGTAAGACAATAGTTGGTTCGGTATTCTATCACGTGTGAACAGCCCGAATAAGGAACTATACCCGTGTCACTTACTCGTGTGTGACACTCTTCTTTTCATCTCATTGCATATCTTCTCATTGGATTATCGTGTCTCTTCAAGTGACATTTGATTTTCTTCCTCTTTCTTGGCTCTTCACTATGGCTATAGTGAAAGGTAATTGAGTTACTAGTTTCTACTGTTTTTCTTGCAACAATTATCATGCATTCTTAACGCATCTAAGTTCATTGAGATATCAAATCAATCAAAAAGCATAAAACTTGAGTGTAAGCATCGGTACATTCGCATGAAACGTGAACTTTTCAACGTTTGAAAATCATTACCATTTTCTTTCTTGTTGAGCATGACGATGTGATGAAGTGCTGAGCTCTTGTCGACCGACACTTTTATATTAATATCCAAACTAAGGCTAATGGATAACTCTTGGGTTCAGAGCAAACGAACTACTCTGATACCACTCTGTCACGACCGGACTTATTTAAGGATAACTAAGCCGAGGAAACGTGACTAAGGGAGGGAGATTAGAAGCGGGGATAGAAAGGGGTGTGAATAATTAATGAAGGATCAGACTCAACTCATTGTTAATAAAGGGAAATTTATAAATAATTGTTGTTTAATCAAGGACTCGAATAACTTGTACACTCGGATGAATCCGACTTGACTTAAAAGACATAATACTCGATAGTACGCAGCGAATTAACAATATCTGAACTACATGTATGGAGACATGTATCCAAGAGTTCATTTAATAAACTTATGACAAAAGCTCCACTCGTCACTTCATCTTCATCAGCCACTGCTCAACCTGCACATTTAGAAATATATGCAGGGCTGAGTACAAGAGTACTCAGTGGGCACGTATGCCAAAGTATATAGATACATGCTTCATAAAACTGTAAATTGTCATGCCATCATAAACAGTACAGCAAGGGAGTTTTCGTGAAATAGGCCCAAGCTTACTAAATTCTTTCTTGATACTTAAAGTTCGTCTGCGCAGACTAAATTCTCTCGTCATCTATCATATCTAGAACTATGTGCCGGAGAGGTGGCCACCTCTCACGGACACTTGACCGGCCAACCCGCTAGATGACTCACGGTCCCTCGTGTACACTAGTCAAGGCAGGATAGCTATCAACTGCTCAAGACCCGAATTCGATTACATCATTGGCAAAGCCAAAGCAGATAGATATCATACTAAAACTGAAACATTTTATGGCAAGACGATACTTGAAATAACTTTCATTCAAAGATTTTGTCATGAAATAACTTGCATGAACGTAACATTTAAACTCATTTGATATATATGAAAGTAATGCCCACCTGATAGCAAAGCTTTGCTTCAGTTTAATAACTCCTTGACTAGCTCTTACTCTTGCGCTTAACCTTTAAAGCGAGAACATAAGGTCAAACCTTAGCTCGATGAAAATTCTCAAATAATGAGAATGCGTAAAGAATATGCATGATTCATATTCCTTTAATTATTAATCCAATTAACCCAACTAGGTTCCGTCCCTTGACGTCATGTAATTAACTACATTGATTTGCTCTCTTTAGGGCGTTCTAAACTGTCAGTAAAACATAATAATCTCCCTTCGTGTAAGCAAGGGAAAGAAAATAATAAAGATTTAAACACCCTAAGTTCTCTTCTCTCTCTCTCGGTCTGCTCTGGAGGTCAGCTCTGGCCTCTAAGTCAGCTCTGTGGCGAAGTGATTCCTCTGGCGAAGAACGATTCCTCTGGCGAGGTGATTCCTCTGGCGAGGTGATTCCTCTGGCGAGGTGATTTCTCTGGCGAGGCGATTCCTCTGGCGAGGTTATTCCTCTGGCGAGGCGATTTCTCTGGCGAGGTGATTCCTCTGGCCATTCCTCTGGCGGGGTGATTTCGCTGGACTGGACGACTCGGCCCCGCTGGCCTCGTCCCCGTTGGACTCATCCCCGCTGGCCTCGTCCCCACTGGACTCGTCCCCGCTGGACTCGTCCCCGCTGGCCTCGTTTCTCACTCGTGTAAAGACCTTAATCTCTACCTATGTGAGCATGCTGTGATTATTCACGTTCGTCTACGTTTAAAGCTAAAGTTCTCGTCGTTCATCAAGGTTTCAAGTCGTAGGTTCCATAAAACGTGACTTAACATGCTTTTTGTTCATTCGTTTACAACCCATGAAACATGATTTCTGCTAGCGTGATGCATGTCGATTGGAGTAGCAACAGAGGTCGAAGGTTACCTTGATATCTTGCGTGCTTTGGTTTGGTAAAAAACGATGGTTTCTCTCTCCCTTTTTCGAGCGTCGAGGTGCAAACTGAAAGTGAAATGGCTGCTGAGCTTAGGCCGAAAACAGGTGGAAAGAAACATGGCGAGGGGAGGAAAATTAAGCCGAGTTGTTACCTTGTTCAAGTCGGCAGCAAGGATCTCGTTCTACTCCCCTTCGTGCAAGGCGTCGAGAGAGATGAAACTTCTTGCTGTTGTCGCTGAAGATTCTAAGTGTTGGAAGGTGAAAAGGGTGGCTCAAGGGTTGAAGAGTGAATTTATACTGGGAGCTCAGCTGGTGTGCACTTGAGTGCCGAAGGGAGGGCATTGGTTGGTACTGCATGGCGTGAGGCCTTTCGATTGCCCGGCCAATGGGAAGAGCTGCTGCTGCAGCTTGCGTGGGAGGCTCTTCGGCTGCCCAGCCTATGGCTGTTGTTGCAGCTTGCGTGGGAGGCCTTTCCGCTGCCCAGCCAATGGCTGTTGCTGCAGCACCTTATCCACCTTTTCTTTTCTCCATTTTTCCTTTTTGTCCCTCAATCATGATGTTGGCAGGTGGCAGACGTAGAGAGGTGTAGGGTGGGCGGTGATGTGATATATCTAATTAAAAATCCTTCAGTGTTGCTCTCTCTCGGTATTAGAAATACTGGTTTCGCATTTCTGATAAAATCGATACTTGCTAAATTAAATCCGTAGATTTAATTCGTTCGTCATCCTAATACTCAAATTAAATCCGTAGATTTAATTAGCTTCAAAGTCGGAAATAATTCACGACTTAGTAATATCATGAAATAAACTCCATCTTGATAAATAACACAACTTTGCTAAGTTGGTTATAACTGAGTACTAATAGTTCATCGACTCAAAGATTCTCGTCGCGGTCTTAAACAAGCGAAGATAAATAGAAATGCATACTGCTAGTGTAGTGACTCTGTCTCCAAAATACGTAATTCAGAAACATAGTTGAAAATATAAGGTGCTTCATTTACTGGCAGATAGATAAATAAACACGAAATACTGGAATTAAATACTGCTAAAAGAGCGGGTTGTCACAAACTAGAACTCTTTAAAAACTAGTATGAATATGGGATCTATTTTCAAACCCTAAAACAGATGGACACACTAATTAATTAGGGTTTTAGAGAGCAGAGAGGGCCAGAAACGTGTGGAGTAAGATTTTCGCAGGAAATCAAGTTCTGGCAGTTTCGGGAGAACGGCCATAACTTCCTCCACAGAACTCCGATTCAAGCGAAACAAGCGTCCACGGAAAGCTCTCTCGAAGACGAAGAAGTCGTATTTCTGGGAAAAATACGATTTGAGGATGTTTGAGGCTTCAAACGAAGGCTTGCAGCTGACTGGTCTGTTTAGCTGCGATTTTGACGAATTCTTCTGTTGCGGCGCTATTAAGACCTTCATTCCGGATTTGATTTATTTAGCTTCGACTTTAAGGTGAGGGATTATATGCTTGTGGTTATATTCATGTATGTTTTTATATGCTCTTATTTCATGTTTGATTATACTTGTTCAGCCATGTAGAAATACATGTTCAGAATATCAGCCATGTTGAAATACATGTTCAGCCATGTAGAAATACATGTTCAGAAATTCAGCCATGTTGAAATACATGTTCAGGGGTTCTCAGTTCGCCCATCAGATTATCAGTATATGTGTATGATAATGTGAATTATTTGCATGTTTAAGCGTATGTGAATATTTGCATGGTTTCTCACTGAGTATATTTTCAATATGCTCACCCCATATCTTCTCAGTTTTGCAGTTATGGAGTTGAGGTGGCCATGAAAGTCGAGAATGACTAGAGATTTAGTATTTCCATAGGAATTTAAGTTGAACTTGTTAAGTTTTAATTTATTGTTTTATTTTATTTTTTTTCATGTTACTACTTTAGTTTTAGCAAGTTGATTTTAAATTAGTTTAAACTTTGATAATCAAGGAATTTTATTTTTAACTATTAGTTCTTCAAGATTTTAGTTTGAAAAGTTTATGAAAATTGGGGCGTTACATAGATGGTATACTCTCTATCCATTTCTGGGACTGTCAGCACTGGTGCTGTAGTTAACCTCCTCTTGAGTTCTTGAAAACTCTCCTCGCACTCCTCTGTCCAATTGTACTTAGCTTCTTTTCTAAGTAATTGGGTCATCGGTCTTGCTATCGTGGAAAATCCTTCGATAAACCTCCGATAGTAACCTGCTAAGCCTAAGAAGCTGCGAATCTCGTTAGGCGTAGTTGGTGATCTCCACTCATGTACGGCTTGTACCTTGGCGGGGTCAACCTTAATCCCTTCGGATGAAACAATATGTCCTAAAAACGTTACTTCGTTCAACCAAAATTTACACTTGGTGAATTTGGCGAAAAGCTTCTCAGCTCTAAGCGTTTCCAACACTACTCTCAGATGTTGTTGATGCTCTTGCTCATTCTTCGAATAGATGAGTATATCATCTATGAAGACTAGGACAAATTTATCCAGGTATTGATGGAACACTCGATTCATGAGATCCATGAATATTGCTGGTGCGTTCGTCAAACCGAATGGCATAACTATGAACTCATAGTGTCCATATCTCGTTCGAAAAGCTGTCTTAGGTATATCTTCCTGTCGAATCTTCAACTGGTGATAACCCGATCTCAAGTCAACTTTCGACAAAATGCTCGCTCCTCTTAATTGATCAAACAAGTCGTCTATCCTTGGTAAAGGATATTTGTTCTTGAGTGTCAATTTATTCAGCTCGCGATAATCTATGCACATTCTCAACGTGCCATCCTTCTTTTTGACAAAAAGGACTGGTGCTCCCCACGGGGATACACTAGGTCGGATAAAACCTAACTCGAGCAGTTCTTGTAACTGAATCTTCAACTCTTGTAGCTCTTTAGGTGCCATTCTGTAGGGTGCCTTCGACACTGGTGCTGAACCAGGTTCTAAGTCGATAGTAAACTCCAACTGTCTCGTTGGTGGCAATCCTGGTAACACCTCGGGAAATACATCTCCATATTCCCTTACCACTGCTACATCCTCTAAAGCTTTTACTTGATTCTACTTCATCATTCAAGTAAACTAGGTAAGCTTGTGCTCCTTTCTTCTTCATCAACTTCGACGCTTGAAGTGCCGAAATGATTGGGACTCTCTTACTTCTATCTACGCCATGAAAGCACATCGGTTCCTTCTCAGGTGGCTGGAAAGTTGTCTTCCTCTTCTTACAGTCAATCGTGGCAAAGTTCTCTGCTAACCAATCCATTCCTAGAATAATGTCTACGTCCCACATACTTTAGTGATCCTAACTTAAGCTCTACGTTTGAAATCACGTGAGAAACTGTAGTAGCTTTTCCTACAGGAGTAATTACTCTCAATTCGGGTGTAGCTAGTTTTGGTTATAGTTTGAAGGTATCTACGCATGCTTGAGAAATAAAAGAATGCGAAGCTCCTGTATCAAACAGAACTATAACTAGTACATCCAAAATCTTGCCTATACCTGTCAAGTTTCCCTGATTTTTCTCGGGCTGTTTCTGATTGAGCGCAAAGGCTCTCTGATGCTGTGGCGGTTGCAGTGGTTGCTGTTGCTGTTTCTCATGTGGACCTTGCGGCTGACGTTGTTGTTGGGGCGGTTGCGGATACCCCATAATGGCTCTCAAGGGCTGAGCCGAACTCTGATCAGGCTTCCCTCTTGCCATTCCTTGTTGTTTACTCGGGCAGTGCGATGAGTAATGACCGGCTTGTCCACAGTTGTAGCAATTATTCGATCCAGCTTTGCAAATACCCAAGTGCATCTTGTTGCACTTGGCACACGGCGGCGTCCTCGGTTGTCCTGACGACTGTCCAGGGTATTTCTATTTACCCTGTTGTTGTTGGCCTTGTCCTTACCACGGCGTTCTGTTGCCCTGTCCTCTGTCCTCCCATTTTCTCTTTCCAGTCTGTGCTGGAGGCGCAGTCTGTTGTCCTCCAGGTATTTTTGTCTGAGTTAGCGGCGGTGCAGGTGCTTGTAGTGCTTTCTCTGGCTGCATAGCCAACTCCATATCTAAGGCTCGATTCAAAGCCTCAGTGTATGGCAGTGTGGCCTGACTTTCCAACACTACCCTAATGTCCTGCCTCAAACCGGCGCAGAACAGCTCAGACATCTTCTCATCAGTGTCCACTTTCTGTGGAGCAAAACGTGATAAATCACAGAATTCTCGGTCATACTCTGCAACCGACTTCTTTCCTTGTCTCAAATTTCCAAATTCAGCTTCTCGCTGTTCACGGTAACTCCTTGGTACGTACTTCTCAAAAAGGGTAGTCTTGGATTGTTCCCAGGTGTAGTTCTCTATTTGCTCGGGTGTCAGAGTCTTCTGACGTGCTTCCCACCAGTAATCGGCTGATCCGGTTAGTTGGAAGGACATGCACAACATCCTCTCCTGGTCATTACACCTGAGGAACTTAAAGATCATCTCCAAAGCTCTAACCCAATCTTCTGCCTCTTGTGGACTTCCAGTCCCACTAAATCCGGGTGGATTTTGTCGAAGAAAAAGTTCTTCGATTCTCCTCTCAGGTTGCGGCGGTGGCGGGGGAGTATTTTCCCGCCTATCATCAAAATAACGCCCTTGGTTGCATCTCGGAAGCATTCTGTAGTAACAGAAGATAAGTCTCACATCAACATCGTTCTAAGCTTCGACGAAGCTATACTCAACTCAAGGAAACAATCACGCTCACTCGACATTCATACAAGAAAGAAAGCTTATCAATGCTAACAAAAGACCACTATGGTCAACCATATATATATATATATATATATATATATATATACACAACAAGATTGCCTCATTAGAGGACTTACACAAAAATACCATAGTACTTATTATGATGTCGCTCTAAGCTAACATCATAAATAGTACTATGTCTCGGCATGGACCTCATACGGTCACTCCTACCGGCGACTCATCTACTTGCTACTCTAGCATCCTAGGAACATCTATCTATATGGCATCTATAGGGCAATATATACACATGCCTATCGAAGCATGTCAAAAACATCAAGTACTAGTATCTCCCATCTATATATACATCACTACATAAAGGAAACAACTATGGCCAGGGCGTACTGCCCACACTCTCGCGGTCCTCATCGGCTCTAACCTCCACCGGATCCTCCATCGGCTCCTCCTCATCCTCATCCTCGGCTATAGCCTCTATCGAATCCTCCATCGGCTCCTCCTCGTCCTCATCCTCGGCTACAGCCTCTATCAGATCCTCCATCGGCTCCTCCTCGTCCTCTGCCTCAACCCTAACTTCTATCGGGTCCTCCCCAAAGACGGACTCGATGGCTACTAATCTCTCCTGGAGCTCCCGGTGTGAAAGGCATCCCGTAAGTAGATCCGCGTAGAGAATCTGAGTGTCTGTGATGAATCCCATCTCGTGCGGGTCCAGTGGCTCAAGACGGCACGTCCCAACTGGAACCTGCTGCTCTGGGTCATCCTCGGCAGACCTCTGAACTCCTGTGGGGCGAGATCCTCCTGCCTCGCACTGGTCCTGGTGACTAACTCCAGGAACATCGGGAATAGTAGGTGAGGGTACACAATAAGGAGATGGAGTATAGTACGGAGATGGTGGCCTGTCAACCGTACTAGGCGATCGTATGGCCTGAGGGGCTGGAGCTGGCACTGACTCGTCGTGGTATGACCCAAACTCGGGCAGCTCAATCGCAAAAGCTCGGGCCAAATCAAACGGCCTCTCGTGCGGTCCAATCGGGGGAACTCCCCAAGCCAGAAACTTATGGCTCAACACGGCCACGAAACCAGTGAAGTCTCCGTAGAGATCAAAGGCCTGCCCCATGCGGTAGATGTAATGGGGGGCCATAACTCCTGCCCATCTCTGCCACTCGTCCGGCAGCAAACTGACTAGGCGCATGATGCTATCAAGACCAGTAACCCCTGCTCGAAGGCTGGCCTCTAGCCACAGTCTATGGTAGTGCGCCAGGAACTCTACCAACGTGTCTCGGTGGTAGATATCATATGTCTCATACTCACGCCTGACCTGTGCTGGGGTCGATCTCATGGTCGTCGGCTTTCGCGCGGTGCGGATAATTCTAGCCATCCTATAAGGAAAACTTAAAGGTGACTCGAAGAACTAATTTGGCTCAACTCCGGAAACATAAACAAGCACAACATAACTCAAACAAACAAGTACTTAAAAGCAAATGCTAAATCTCTCAAGCTTAAGCTCTAAGTTCTCATTTCATCCTTCTACTTAGTAGAAAATCTCTCTAAACAATGATATTAGATTCCTGTATCTAAATCATCATGACTCATCTCAACTGCTCAAACAATTCACATCGCAAAAACATCACATCATACATCACTTCATAATTCATGCAACATAATATCTCGTTATTAATCATGTTTTCATGCTCAAACTCAAGCTATGCATTTTCAAAGTATAACATCATAGCTCATCATATAATATCAACATCATGCTCAAAGTATAACATCACAACTCAACATATAACTTCAACATCATGCTCTTCAAAATTTAATGACGATTAAACTTTGAAATTTTACATACCTCGTTGAGCTTGGTGTGATGGTGCGCTGAGCTCACGGTTGTTAATAACTATTAGCCTAGTAACTCATTCTATACTCAACTCAAAACTTCTAATTCAGAGCTTTAACCTACAAGCCAAAGCTCTGATACCACTCTGTCGCAGCCCGCCCTAGCTAGGGATTACTAGGCCGAGTGATCCACGACTAGGGAAGGGGTTAAAGAAGAAGGGGAAGAAAGGGGCGTAATTTATAACCGTAAAACTTACTCATTTTAATAAGACTCGTCATTATTACTCATTAATGCAAAATAAAACAGTCTAATGAATAAGACTCAGTTTAAGCATTAAAGAAAGATGACATAAAACTTAATAAGACGTTAATCAAGTTATTACATCAACGAGAACCATTCTCTCAAACTTAAAGTACGACATGATATAACATGGTACCAAATGTACTCTGCAGCGGAAAAGTAGCTAGACATATGTATGAAGACATATTCTAGACAGGTTACATATTTATTAACAACCCCGTAACTCCGCTCATTGCAGCACCATCATCACATCAGCTTAACCTGCACATTTTTAGAAAAACATATGCAGGGCTGAGTACAAAAGCACTCAGAGAACACATGCCAAAACATCACATCTCATGCTTTATAAAGCTATAAATTGTCATTGCCATACTTTAAACAAAGCATAAGGGATTTATCTAAAGCCTTATGTTTGCTAAATTCATTTCCATTTCTCAAAGTTGACTGGCCAGTCTATGTTTTCAAGTAAGTACCATATCTGTTAACTCATGTACTGAGAGGGAGGCCTCCCTCTGCAGCACTGCAATCGGCCAACCTGGAAGCAGACTCACGATCACTGTGTACACTAATTCTATCTCGCGTAGAACCGATATCATTATGCTCAGACAGATAGATAACATACTAAAATCTCAAATATTTGGCAATGCAATGACTTCAAAATATATTTTCAGTTCATGCTTTGAAAGGAAAATAAAACATCAATGCATTTATCATCCATTTAGCCATACATCATACATCATACATCAATACATCATACATCATATATCAAACGCATAAACATCTTGATTTTAGCGTAGAAAAGCCCACCTCGTTGCATCTTTGCAAACAGGTAACGTCACTCTCTCCCTCTCAAGTCGTCACTTCCCAAACGGACCTTCATTGTTATGAAGAATCGATGAGAATAAAGATCATCAAAACAGAAAACTCACTAATTAAACTCACATAGGAAAATAAAACTAACTCAACTGCCCTGCCAGCGCTGACTTGGCAGCCAGAGCGGACCTCACGGAAAAGCTAACTCAGCAGGGCTGAATCTCACTCTGCAGAGCTGACTCGCCAACCAGAGCTGACCTCCAGAGCTAACTTTGGTCAGCCAGAGCTGACTTCCAGAGCTAACTCGCCAGAGCTGACTTTGGTCGGCCAGAGCTGACTTCCAGAGCTAACTCGCCAGAGCTGACTTTGGCAGCCAGAGCTAACTCAACATCCAGAGCTGACTTGACAGAGTTGACTTCAACAGCCAGAGCTGACTTGCTAGTGCTGACTCAACATCCAGAGCTGATTCGCCAGAGCTAAATTCAACAGCCAGAGCTGACTTGCCATAGCTGACTCAACATCCAGAGCTGACTTCAACAGCCAGAGCTGACTTGCCAGAGCTGACTCAACATCCAGAACTGACTCGCCAGAGCTGACTTGCCAGAGCTGACTCAACATCCAGAGCTGACTCGCCAGAGCTGACTTCAACAGCCAGAGCTGACTCAACATCCAGAGCTGACTCGCCGGAGCTGACTTCAACAGCTAGTACTGACTCAACATCCTGAGCTGACTCGCCAGAGCTGACTTCAACAGCCAGAGCTGACTTGCCAGAGCTGACTAGCTCGGCAGAGCTGGAATTCACGCACCAACTCTAAAAGTTCAACACTCACCACTCATGCTCAACAAACAAAAGGGTTCTCATGCTTCTCTCTCAATCTAACACTCCTCAAAACTTTAAACTTAACCTATCATGCTCAACTTCCAACTTAGAACACAAAACTCAAGAAAACCTTAACATGCATTTCTAAGTTCACGCAAAGTACAACCATCTCTACAACCTACAACTTAACATTCTTGGTAAAAACAATATTAACAAAGAACAAACCTAGCATGCTCCTAAAACACATTCACAAGTTACATCGATTAACAAAAATCGAAGAACGAGTGACGACGATGAAGAACACGGACGGCTGCGCTCATGGGTTCCATGGCTAGGGTTCAAACCATCCTTAACTCCTTCATTAAACATGCTCGAAATCTACCCAAGAACAACATACTAAATACTCACGACTGTTTAGCCCTATTTTATGATGAATTTGTGGGTGTTTACGTCTTATATTGACTTTTATTTTGGTCTCTTTCACTCAAGAGTTGATTGATTTGAGCTTTTGTGCTAATTTTGTTGTCTCAGGATCTTATGCTCAAATTGATTGATATGTTGACAATCGATGTGAGTACGGGAACTGTGAGTATGGCAGGGGCAGGTAGAGCTGTAACATTCTCAGTTTTTGATAAAAAACCTACTACCCCCAATCGGTTAATTCAAATCTGCTCTTATGTTGAAACATTTGATGCTTTGGATGAGAACTATATTGTGCAGGAATTCCTTAATAAGCTGCAGGAGGAGGACGAGATCGCTTGCTAACTTGCAGGATGAGGCTGACATTGAGCAGGAATTTCTGGAAAAGCTGCAAGAGGAAGATGATAAAGAGCAAGGCCTTCTGTGCAAGCTTTGCTATTGGAAGAGAAGCTTGATGAGGTTGGGTCACTCAATTTCGTTGGATGTGTGGATAGAGGGCCATCCCAGGATATGAGCGTGGAGGACTCATTTGGAGGACCCGTAGCTGCAATTCAAGAAGATGTGTTTACAAGGGCGCTAAGGCAGCTGGATCTTCAATCGGATTTTGGTTAAGGGATTCTCTTAGTCGGGCTGGCGACTTAAAAACTAGCGCTGCATGGGAGGCAACCCATGTTTTCTTGCTTTTTCTTGTTTCGTTTTTCTTTCGTTTTGTTTGTGTTGTGTTTTGTTGCTTCTGTTGTTTGGTGCAGGTTGTTGCGTTGGAGACTGCTTGTTCTATGGATGAGAGAGAGGCAGACATCGTGGGACACTACAGACTCACCACTGGATCGGTATTTAGGGAAGTTTCCTCTTTCACCCCTCTTTTTGTTTGCACTGAGGACAGTGCCAGATTTTAAGTGTGGGGGGGGTGTTTGTTGGTATTTGTAAATCCTGTGGGTGTCTTCTTGTTGTGTTCTTGGGCTTTCTTGTGTGGGGCGAATGGTCCCCTTATCTTGTTTTCTTGTTTGTTTTTAAGTGCACCTCGCATGTTGATGGTGGTTCACTAGCGATTCTGGTTGGTGTTTCGAGTGGTTTGTTGTCCTTGTCCTTTGTGATTGAATTGTTCCCAATTTGGTGTAATTAGTTTAATGTTTGGATGCAACACCCTGATGAGCAACTCTTGATGTGATTTGTCCGATAGAGGCTAGGGGGAGTGTTTTCATTGCAATATCCTAATATCTATCTCTGTGTTGAAATGTTTGGTTGGTTGTTGAGTATTTGATAGCTCTGGGTCTCTGCTCCTCTAATAGCATCATTATGAGCATGGGAAACCATACGAGAATATTTTGGATCACTTCCAAAAATGTCAATCTCGTGAAATATGGCCTATCTATTAAGAGCAAAAATAACTTGACCCCAGAAAAGAGAGTGAAATGTGAAAAGATGAAAGAATGTGAAAAAGGAACGAGATATGATTATAAAGGAAATTGCATTAGGAAATTCACCCCTAGCGGAGAATTGGGTCTGATCGGATTGAGTTGTATCATCTTGTTGTTGCATTTTAAACTTTAGCTTTGAACACTTGATTGGGAACATAGATATCTAGAAAGACTTGGATTGGTTGGTGTTTTGCGTGGTGAGTAGAATCGCTTGTGGATTTCCATTTGATGATTGTGATTGTTTAGCCCTATTTTGTGATGAATTTGTGGGTGTTTACGTCTTATATTGACTTTTATTTTGGTCTCTTTCACTCAAGAGTTGATTGATTTGAGCTTTTGTGCTAATTTTGTTGTCTCAGGATCTTA
Source organism: Salvia miltiorrhiza (assembly GCF_028751815.1). Taxonomy (NCBI): domain Eukaryota; kingdom Viridiplantae; phylum Streptophyta; class Magnoliopsida; order Lamiales; family Lamiaceae; genus Salvia; species Salvia miltiorrhiza. The sequence goes on along the minus strand of NC_080394.1, from coordinate 45,534,329 downwards.
TGGTCAAATTGATTGATATGTTGACAAAAATAAAGTCAGGATTTAGTTGAATGGTCTGAAGAAGAATCGAAGTTCGTCTCGATACGAGTTCGTAGGCGAAAACGGATCTAAAATCCGACTTGAAACGAGGGAGAACGGATCAAAACAAAAACACTGCGCAGTGCAGTGGCCGGCGCCCGCCGGGAGGCGGCGCCCGCCGTGCCCATTCTGCGAAGGGCATAGGCGGCGGCGCCGCCGGGCGGCCATGGCCGCCTGCGCGGTCTGGAAGTTACATTTTTTAGGGTTTAAAACCCCTTTTTTAGGGGTTTCTTCCCCCATTCTCGACCCATCCAGCCTCCAACTCCATTTTGACTGTATTTTCTTAGAGTGTTGGTAGGAAGAAACACATTAGAAACTCTCGGATTACGCTAGATCGTCGTTTCCTTTAATCAATTGTAAGTTCTATCTATTGATTTACCGAATTCTATAAGCTTTCTTGGGAGTTCTTTTCCTAGATAATTGAACACGTTTACATCATGATATTTAGTATTGATTTATGCTTTGTTAATCTTATTGCCTAGTTAGTTTAGTTAGATCGTTGGTTGATTTGTTTCCGTAATTCTCCGTTGAATTTGTGTTGCTTTTCGTTTACATGTTCTTTAGGATTAATGATGGCTAATGCTTTCCCTTAGTTGAATGCTTGTTCTTTTATCTCGCCTAGATAATCGTTGCCTATGGTTGTTGATTTAATTATTGCTTTCTAGATTGCTAATTTAGAACCCTAGCTTTATATGCCTTCTTTATATGCCTTCTTTATATGCCTTCTTGCGTTCTTTTTCTGCTTCCTATCTATTGCCTAGTTAACGTTATATGCTTTATTTCAATTACGCATTAGTTAATTGGAGAGTGAGTGTCAGACCCAAACTTCTGATTAGAGTGTTTAGGTTTATTTCCTATTTTCTGTGCGTAGCATGATTGAAGCCCTGCTAAGCCTTCCGTGTGAGACGACTTGAGTCACCTTACCACCCTAGGACGACCTCGTATAAATTCGAGTCCATCCACTAGGTGTTTTTGGATGAGTCAACGACGATCCATCGTCGTTTCAAAATAAAGTCGAGAATCGATATTTTTCGACGTCGACGAAAATCGAAAAGAAAATCGTCAAAACGTAGGTAGAGATGTTACCTACGTAGATACGTGCTCGAAAAGGTGCTCGGCACTCGACTCGGTGCTCAAATCGGAGTTCAAAAGCTTCACTTAAGCTCCAATGGTGGTAGTGTGTGTTCTTGGTGTTTGTGTGTGTGTGCGTGAAAGTGATGGTTGTGGGGGCTAACCCACAGCCGCCTTATATAGAGAGGGGGAGCTTTGGGCGGTTGGGGGGGGGGGGTGGTTAAGGAAGGGTTTGCCTAGATATTTACGATATTAATCTTACTTAGTCGTTAAATATCTCATTTTAACGACTAACTACTCGTACTCTTCGTTACTCGCCCTCTCGACTCCCACTCACTTTCATCACACTCGTAATTCCATATAAATATAGAAAATGTAAGCTCGTTCTCGAAATTCTGATAAACGCTATGTTCATTTATCGAGAAATTCAGGTTTACTATTCACTCGTCGTCCAAAAATAAAAACTTTCGTCGTTGGACTCATATCGAAAAACTAAGAATATTTCTCGACGACGTGCACGTAAGATTTTTGAAAATCGACAAAAAGACGAAATAGCAGTATTTACTATTCATCATCAAAATGTCTAAATTTTCAAAAACGTCTAAACGGACTCAAATTTCAATTCCGAGTTCATCGTTCTCATTCAAATAATTATCTCTAATTATTCAAATACTCGAACTCAATTACGGATATAAAATCCCACATCATTCTCACATCATTAAAAGAACATCTCAACATCACTTCATAAAAAATAACTAGAAACTTCATATAACACATCACATCATTACACAAAGTAAATCAAACAAGGGATCAAATCCCTAAATACTCAAACTTAAGCACTTAAACATGTCATCGGAAGCCCGGGTATTACACCATAGCCTTTTGTTTCTCCGATTGAGTTGTCTCCGAATGCAACTTTGGATCCAGCTTTCTCAACATACTGAGTTAGATATTCTTTGTAGCCCGTCATGTGCTTCGAACAGCCGCTATTAAGATACCACGTTCTGATTGAAGCCTTGACTTCTTCCTTCTTTTTAGATTTTCTACATTTGACCTGTAAGGAAGAGTCAATTTAGGTACCCAATCAAGATTTGGGTCCTTCAATGTTAGCTCGAGTTCCATTTGGAACCCTGCTTCAGAACTGGTCGTGCCGATCTCTTGCGCTTTGCTGGTCGTCTGACTGAAGTAGTCGTAGCTTTGGTTGGCACATGAGCATTCTTCTGTTGAGCTTTTCTTCTGAAGGCCTCACTCTTGTAGGAGTTCTTTCTGATGAGGGGTTGAGGTCTTCTGTGCTCTACAAGGTATCTGCCTTGAGATAATTGAGTCATCCGTGACTGATGGAGACTTGACTTATGTTGAGCAGTATAAGTGTTTGGATATCCAGTCGCATGCTGTTGTTGATGATTTTTGCCTTGTCTGGATTTGTTACAGCTTTGTCTCCAAGGATGTTCTTCTCTTCGGAACTGAACTGGTTTCAGTTTCTGACTGAAGTTGGTGTTCTTCCCCCTGGACTGATGAGGAAGAGTCTTCTTGATGCTGATGTTCCTTCCCCGATCTTTGACTGAAATCTGCTTTACAGTCTTCTTAGTAGGATGATCTGGTTGGGGGCCTCCTTTGCTCGTCTGTAGCTTTGTGGAGGTGGAACATTCGTTCTTGCCATCAGTTTGCGTTTCCGAAGTTCTTCCATATTATGATCTCTTGATCCTTCTGAAGTGCTGTCTTCAGGAGCATCAGTTGACTCGTTGATCATGATACTCTTTCCTTTATCAACTGCAATCTTTCCTCCGATGCTTTCAACAAGACCTTTCGATGGAAAGTTGCTCATCATTGGAGATTTCATCATGCAGTCCTTGACTGTTTCCTCCAGTTTGTGATTGAGTCTCTTGATTTCATGAGATGCTCTGTCACATTCTGAATTTGCGATTCTGAGCTTTTCTTCCAGTCGACTGTTCTCCATGATCAGTTGATCAAGACACGTTTCATTCGGAAAGTAGATGACTGTTTGATTCTTGGCTCGTTCATCATTAATCTCCTTTTCCATTTTCTGATTCTGCTTGAGGAGATCTTCGAACATTTTTCTCAGCTGACAGTGATCAGTCATGAGCTGATCCAGCTCGTCAGCTTCAACGATTGAGCCTTCTCCAGATCTTGAATGATCTCCTGAATACACCAGGGAATAATCAGTATAAGGAGTTTTTGAGTGAGAGCTTACCTCTGAGCCATTCATTCTATTGGCGTAGCTGTTGTCGGCCACGCTTTCAGTTTCTTTGGCCATCACGGCTTGACTCTCATCATCTGAGCTGGTAAAGTTGAAGTCGGATGATTCTGATGTGCCTTTGGAAGATTCAGCATCGTCGGCTACCATCGCCTTCTTCTTCACATACTTGCGATCTTTCTTGGCCTTCAACTCTTTGCGCTCAGAATGCGTCAGTTCAGGGCATTCACTTCAAAAGTGCCCTTTCTTTTTGCATCCAAAGCATTCCATATCTCTGATGTCGTAGGCAGCTGACTTTCTTTCTCCGCTTCGATCAGTGGAATGTCTGGAGTTGCTTTCTCTTTCTTTTCCTTTGTAGTGTTGCTTGTGGAACCTTCTGTACTTGCGAATTTGGACTTCATCTTGTTGAATCTTTCAGTCAACAAAGCATATTGACTGAAGAAGTCCTCTGGCCTGAATTTCGCTGGTTCCTTTGTTTGCTTCTTGGTTTCTCTTGCTGAAGCTTTTAGTGCTGCTCATCTTGAGGTTGAAGGGCCGCCTTCATTTCATCCTCCGATTTTCGTGATTCCAAGATTTCTCTGGATGTCGAACTCATTTGCCAAAAGATCAGAGAAGAGCTTGTTTGTTGGGAGCCGACTGAATCCAGGCTTGTTCTGATGAGCGACTGAGTAGATTTGCCAATCTTCTCGTGGCAGTGCTCGAAGAATCTTCAAGTTGATTTCTCGTTGAGTGTACTTGTCCTTCGAGATGGATTGAACTTTATTCAGGATTTGATTGAATCTAAGTTTCATCTCTTCGACAGATTCATTCTTGAGCATGAGGAAGGAGTCATACTTCTGACATGCTATGGATAGCTTATTCTCCTTGATTTCCTCAGAGCCAACGCTTATTCTTTCAAGAATGTCCCACATATCCTTTGCACTTTTGGACTTGATGATCTTTGTGACGTGCTTGTCAGATACTGTGTTGGAGATGATACTTTTGGCGAGATTGTCAAGCTCAGCCTGCTTCCTTTCTTCTGTAGTGTAGTCCACCTTCTGCTTGATTTGGACGTCATCGAAAGGATCCCGAGAAGGATCAACGAAAACCCTTTTTACGATTTCGGGGATGATGATTGGTCCGTTGGTATGACTTTCCACATTCGGAAATGTTGAGCGACGAGGAAGCTTTCAAGCTGAAATTTCCATATGTCGTATTTTTCAATACTAAACATAGGTAAAGAAGATAACCTGCCATGGTTAGTCTCTATAACAACAGATAATCAGCAGATAAGAGCAAATAGCAAGCACAACTTGAAAGAGAAAAGTTTCTCGAGACCTTTGAGAAAAATGATCTAGTTCAATTAAACTTAGTCAAAAACAGACTGTTCTTGCGAACAACCTGCTCTGATACCAATTGTTAGGTCCGGAGGGTCTCGAATAGGTGTATGGGGGGGGAATACACCTATGGGCTATTTTTCTTTTCTTTCCTCTAAAAACAGAGGGATCTCCAGATAGAGATCAGAACGAAACTTTAGACGCAAACAATGACACATGTTAACTGAAAACAGTTTTGACCAAACATGGTTGACGACTGATACTGAAAACTCTTCAGTAAGGAGTTATCAGTTAAGTTGCTAGAACTTAACTGATGCACGTAAGGGCTTCAGTCGAGTTTGCTAAAACATAGATGATATAAGTCTTCCTGACAATCAGAGGATAGATCAGTGACACACACCCGTCGTGCGGTGCGGGCAAAATACTTGTGTATGCCCAGTACAGACAATACACGCTCCTATGTCCCACTACAAGAACTCAGTCTTAGTGGTAAGTGTAGGGTCGAATCCCACAGGGAGTGAGGAACCACTTTGTTCTCCAACGACAAACTGAGGTGTCACAAGTCTCAATTTGTATACTCTGCACAAGAAATTAACAAGATCAATAATAACAAATGGGTGAGGTTATTCGGTTAGGTCATAACTGTTGTTAACATTCGTTTCGGTCATAGGCATACTGATAATCCGTCCATGATCCATATAAACCCAAGGCGTGGCCCAAAGACATTGGGGCGTTTCAAGGGGTTATACTTCACATTTAGGATGGTTGATCCCATTGTGGTCACTTGGTCCAAAGGTCACACATTCCCCGGTCACAAGGCAGTGCTTCACTTCCCCTTAGATGGTAGTCATACCCGTTACTCACCAAGTATGACCCTCACCAACCTTCTCTCCCGAGGTCCCCAACTCCGCACTTTGAGTGACACATGCCTCCTGGACACAACCATTTTTGGCTTGTCAGCCGACTAGTCATAGACATGCTACGGCGTAGAGATTGCTTTCCTCGTTTGATAACCATGGCTTTATGCCTCGTCACAGTTGATGGATAGCCTCTAGAGAAGCCCAAGACTGGAGAAGGACAGTGTATCCCATCAATCCTTTCCCCACCGCCTGGATCTACAACGCCTTTTGTTGACGCTGCTCAGCTACTCGGTCTTGGGTATACCGATTGTTATACCTTGGTACACCCTGGCCTTTGCTTGACATGGATAGCGTTTTACCGAACAGAGATCACCCGTTAGGCCCCTGCTGCCCATGGTGTCGAACAGATCCTTCCGGAACCACGAGATTCAACCGAAAGAACAAATGCCTCACGAATGTTTACATGTTAACAACAATTATTTCCACCCCTAAAACCTCACCAACGGAATTACTCACACATAGCAAAATTCATAAATATGAAATGAATTAAACACATCATGGGACAAACGGAAATACTTAAATAGATAAAGTAATACCTAAGGCTTCGAGCCTTCAATCTTGTTCGAATGCAAACACAACGGAAATAAGAAAATAGTACTGGAATATAAATTGTTTGGATGCCACACTTCGACGAATTAAAGTAGTAAAACTGAAGTAAAAACGAGAGTTCAAAAGGGCCAAGAGCTTTTGCACGCTGCACACCATCAATCTTTTACACTATGGAATGGTCGAGGTCTAACCCTAGCTGCGCCAGCTTCATATCTTCATCGAGATCTTCTTTTCTTTTTTAGCTCAATCCTTGATTGATCCGATTGAAGATAGCTCCCAGCTGCATGCTGTAGTCAAACTTCCCTTTCTTCCAGATTCTTCCAGCTCATTCTTCGTTCTTCTCCATCCTTCCTCCAAATCTTCGGGATTTACTTTCCTTTCTTGGCTTTGGCTGTCTGCTTCTCATGGTAGTGGTCAGACGGATTGCTTTCTTCGGTTTGATTCATACCAGGTGGGTTGCTCCAGGTTCCCATGCCCCAAGTTAGACTGGAGAGGTACTGCGGCCGAAGCTCCATGCTGGTAAACATGACATAGCAATCTGGGCTTGGTAATGCCCATTCTAACCACGTTCTTTCCGTTTCCGCTCCACTGGACCTTCCTTCCTCCACAACTTCGTTTTCCCCTGGACAGACCTGAACTGACACAAATAAAGAGAAAAATAGGGCCAAATGGCCCAAAAGTCGAAGACGCATCACACATACACAATTAAACCATACTTGCCCTCAAGTATGTAGGTGGATTCACAGAAGACACAGACGAAAAGGTTGAAAGAAAAGGAATAAAACTACGAGACACGAAACTTGCACCAACATCAGGATCAGATCATACTAACATGCATCATTCAGTTCAGTCAAACCACAAACCAGAGTAATGAACATGCATAAAGTGTGATAGTAGTCTCTCTTTCTCTCAAGTACCGGGCTAAGTGTATACACTCTTAATTTGCTGTGCCAATTCTTCTAAGAGTTTGATTGAAAACTACAAGTGGAACACACTAGTACGACTCATCAGAGGGTCTTTGTTTGGTTGTAATGGGGTATACGGAGCAAAGGTGGGATAAATATGGTTCAGTGGCAAATTCAATATCACCCTTACTCAGCATACATATTCAGTAAAGCTACAACCAACCCTTTATTCCCCCGTTTTCAATAGGGTTCATCTTTTCTTTGATTTTTGGCCATACTTTTCATTCATCATTTTTTTTTGTGCCCAGATTTTCTTTCTTTTCACCAATTCCTTGTCTACCATTTCATGCACTCCCAACAATTCTTTCTTTTAGATATAGCAATAGAAAGGCTCAAGAAAGAATGAATTCGGCTCAAATTGGCATAACAAGGGAATCTTTTTCACATTTTGATGAGCCCAAGTTTGTGCTCTGTTTTTGTATTTGTTTTAGGTCTAGATCGAGTCTTTTTCCTTGTGTTTGTGTGTTTGATCGCCTAGGAGGGTGTAGTTCAGTGGCAGGACCAGCTTGTGGGCAAGAGGTGCTCCAGGGGTCGAAAGTGTTGTCACCTCTCGTGAAAGAGGTATGCGCCGGAAGCAAAGGGGATTTGGAGGCAAAACCATCCCTTATACCCATAAGTACCGCACGAGAGCTGGCAGGCAAAAGAAGCAAGGCAGGGGAAGAAGACGGAGGCACAACAAGCGGGCGAAGGAGGACTGTAAGTGGGAGTCCGAAAAGGGCGGAAGGCGGCAGCTATCCAAAAGAGACCGATAAGGCCAAACCACCGCCTTATCCAAACGGAAACATATCTTCATGAAGATTAGGTCTGAAAGAGGATAATCATCTCCATGCTTGCATGGATCCGGCCGCATCTCATGGGCTGGGCCTTTGTTGCCCTAATGACTCCTATAAATACCCGACGAGCTTCTAAAGCCAAGGGTACTGAAAAACCGTTCTGTTGTGCAGTGTTTGAGAAGTTGAAGCTAGCCCGGGCTGTGGGCATAATCTAGTACTTTCCGTTTTATGTTTTGCACGACACTTTTGGCCGTAGGTACTTCTATTTTCCTTTAAGTAATTTCAATTCCAGTTATGTTTTCCTTTACATCTTTTGCTCGTGTTATTTACTTTATGCTTGGCTAAGTTTTATATTCTGATTTGGGCAAGATGATCTAAGCATGAACGAATAAACTCGAGAGGTCTAATTTGGGCATAACAACTATATGAGCATATTCCCGATACGCTAGGTTTGATTCCAAAAAGGTTGTAACAACTTGGTTAATTAATTGATCACTAGTTAACTAGGAAATTCTGACCACAAGTAATAATTTGGGCATAAGGCGAGTTGCCATCGACCTCCAAAATAGTACAACTGGTGTTGGAGCCGTGACTGCTGTGAAATATCGGTGTTAGAGTCAAGTGGGTCTATCTAAATCTTAAAGCATTCTGGGCAAAGCACAACTAGCGATAGGTCATCACAGAGAGCGTGGATGTTGCCCGGGATAGTTGATTTCCATTAGCTGACCCTTCTAAGGGATCATAAACCGAAAGGATAGATTGGGCAAGGGGTTTTTGTGTGCGTGACAAGTGACAATAGGGGCACAACAATTCTTATGCCTATAACCACTGGTATGCAAGTATAGTGATTTATCTTTGCACCAATGATCGAGTGTCTAGTTCATGTTTAGTGATTCAAACCCAAGTCAGGATTGCTTTGTTATTTGATTTATCTACATTGTTATTTCAGTTTTAGTTGGAAACCCCGTTCTGCCCATAAGCACGTTTTGGTCAGAACACTGCAGGATATAAAACCTTTTTAGTGACACCCTGGCGAAAGAAGTTACTGCTCAGTTCCCTGTGGATTCGACTCTGGACTTACCACTAGCTAGTCTAGTTGTGGGCACATGATATTTTATTTGCACAAAGCTCAAACGACAGCTTCGTCAAATTGGCACCGTTGCCGGGGAATTGAGAGCGCTAGTAAATTCTTTTGTGATTTTAAGTTTGAGTTTTCCCTTAACGTTTGTGTATGCGTCGTACCAGGAGTGCAGGAAACGAAGATCTTTTGTTCAATGCTGAGATCAAGCGACTTGTCCTACTGAACAACGCTAGCAGACGCAGGGCAGAACAGGAAGCACAGGCAAGAGAAAGACAGTTAGAAGCGGAGAGAGAGATGGCAGAAAATCCGGAACCACCGAATGACAACACCAACAAAACTCTTCGAGACATGATGTTCCCGAACAACTTGAACCTCCGGCCATCAGCCATAGTACTACCGGAGATCACTGGAAATTGGGAGCTGAAGCATACTCTTATCCAGATTTTGCCCAAGTACAGTGATATGCCCGGAGAGGACCTTCAAAGGCATCTCCAAGACTTTGAGATGGCATGTGGAACGGTGCGCACCGCTAGTCAAGCCCTTGGCGAGTACATCCGACTCCTCATTTTTCCGTTCTCTCTATTAGAAGGAGCGAGGGAGTGGTTGTATGATTTGCCCGAAGGAAGCATTCGGACCTGGCAGGAGTTGCAGAGCAAATTTTTGGAAAAATACTTCCCAGCTGCCCGGATCCAAAATTTGAGGACTCGAGTAAGCAACATAAAGATGGGATCGGGAGAAGTTCTCTACGAGTACTGGGGAAGGTGTTGAATTTGTATACTGAAAGCAAGAACTTTATGCTTGTATACAATGATTCCTCTTATTCACTATTCTTATCTCCTATCTGATTGTGTTCATGATTGCATATGTATGTTCTTTATCTCTGTATAAGTAGATTATATGGTGTGTTGTAGATCACAGAAGACCGTATAATTGGAATAACCTTAAGAGATATAATATGATCACAGCCGAAATAACTCTAGGACAAGTTATTGGTTTAGGCTGCAGTATAGATGGAAGTAGTTTGTCTTGGCTACTTGTCTATACTGGTACGTCATTACGTATTGATAGGACCAACAGTTGAGATGTATTCTTCTATCTGACTTAAGTGAAGAATCAAGATCTCGGTGACTCATAAATCTTAATACTAATAAGTATTCAGATATATATGTTAATTCGTATATCACTTTGACTTACTATGGGCGAGAGTTAATTACTAACTCGAGTACTCTGTATCTTGGGTGATAGCGGTTAATATATGATATTTGATTATCTGTATTAGTACCCGTATCCGGTATAGGATAATGACATCCCCTTAAGGAGCTCAATAAGGTTTATTACGCTAAACCCTGCAGGTTGATTAAGTTCAGGCGTAATAATAAAGTTTGAGTGGTACTGCTTAAGGAATTATTAAGAGATTAATTAATTTAAGCAGTCAGAGCTCTAATTAATTAATGGATGTCGGATATTTTAAATACGGAGATTTAATAAGTCTAAATACAAGTCCCGACTCATCACCGGCAATAAAGGGGTAAGTCAGTATCGGTTCTCTAGTGGAATGAACTGATATTTATAAATTAATTATGGTCTGGGCTGACCATGGATGAATTAATTTATTTGAGGCCCATCTTTATTCCTTGTATCTGGTCCCTGGGCTGGCCCAATGTCTCCTAGCCCAAGAAGACAGATTTTCGGCCCTAGCACTGTAATTGGTGCCTCCTCCCTCTTTTCTGTATTATTAAATACAGCTGTCAGCTCTCAGGAAAATACACTGATCAAAAATTAGGGTTTTGAGAGTAGAGAGGGGGCGCAGAACGTGTTGGCTTTTCTGTCTTGGGAGTTCTCATAGTTCGTTGTCCATCCAACGTTGGGAATTGAGCGGGATACAGTCGAGAAGATCAGAGCTGGAGTCTGAATCATTCGACGCGATCATCAACCATCTGTGCATCCGATTATCAAGTAAGTTTTTCCTAACACCTGTGTGCAGCTGTTAAATTCATAGGAGCATGTTAGGAATTAATCGTTGTATGATGAATTAATAATAATCCAAGAAACGATCATCGGGCAATCGAGTATTAATTCAATTTAATATTCCTTCAATTGGTATAAGAGCCCAGGATTAATTTCTTGGCTCTATTATTAATTTGTGTACGATTAATAATATGCGTTGTTTTTAACTGCTGTTGTTCTTCGTGATTCGTTGATTCGTGGGATACGTCGTTTGACGTTGTAATCGTTTTTCACCACGAGAAAATCCGTGGTTAGATTAGGATTTCAATTGTATTTGTTTTTCCGTTGTAAATCTGTAAAATTGAAGAACGAAACGAGGATGACGACGAATCAACAACGAGGGACGGTGTTTGGTGGGAGGACGACGGGACAGCACGGCGCGACACGGGCTGCCGGCGCCGAGGGCAGCGTGCGCACGAGCGCTTGCGCGCTGTGCCGCGCGCGCCTGGTCGGGCTGCCGAGCAGCGCCGAGTGCCGCGGATGCCGAGGGCTGCTGCTGCAGGTGCGGTTCGCGCGGGGCGAGGCGGAAAAGGGCAAGGCGTGCGACGGGAGGCAGCGGGCAGGGGCGGTGCGCGCCCGGGGCTGCGCCTGCGCGCTCTGCGCGCTGCGCGCCCGGCGGGCAGCACGCTGCCGCTGCTGCCGCTGCCGTTGCCGCACGCTGGAGTTGCTGCTGTGCTGCTGCCGCCGTGCGTTGCTGCGGCTGGAATCGAGGCGAGGGCTGGCCGTGCGTGGGCCGTGCGCGCGCGTGCCTGTTGGCTGCGTGCTGCGCGCCCAGCGCCGCACTGCTCGGCTGTCTGCCCGGGCCGCTGCTGCGCCTGCTGCCGAGGCTGGTGCTGCCGGAGCCGAGAACAAGGAGGAGACCGGCGGTGGGGCAGCCGCCGCCGTGGACTGCTGTTGCTGGCTGGAGGCGGCGGCGCCTAGGGTTCCAAACCCTAGGTGGCCGATTGTTTCTCAACCCAAGGGGGCCCAAACCCTAGCTTGACGGGCCCATGTGTTCGGGCCAAGTTTTATTCAATTTTTGGGCTTGTTTTTCTATTTTATTTTGTAATAGAATAGATGTTGGGTTTCCACGAATGGGTCACGAAGAATTTTAATTCTTTTATTACTGTTCTTTGCATGTCGTGGTTGTTAATCCCTTATGCTCTTTACCTGCTTTTTGCACGTCTTTGCTTGTTAATATTTGTTTATTAATTGCGCTTAGACGAGCATGTTAGTAGGTTTGCCGTTTTCTTAAGCATGTTTTAGAATTCTGCGAGCATGATTTACATGTTGCGTTCTAGAGAAGCATGTTTAGGTTTATGTGCTTGAGCATAACAAACCTTTTGAAAGAAAAAGACTAAGCAGTTTAATAATTTTTATAGTAATTAAAAATTATTTTAGACCTCCACATGCGGTCTCTAGACAAAGTGATTAGCAATATGAGTAAACGTCCACCCAACGTGGCTTACTTCATATTTGTTTTTCATAAGTTTGTCAGAAGAGGTTTCTATAAAAAATATTTAAACCATTAAAGTAGTGGGAGTTATGCAGTAAACGTCCACCCAACGTGGCTTACTTGTGTAATTTTCACAAGTACTTTGGAGAATGGAATTAAATAAGATAACCAAGAAAATTAAATTGAAAGCGGCATGGTCCTAGTGAGTATGCTAATTTCGAGAATTTAATTTTCAAGGTTAAAATGTGGTCATTGCTTAGATATCATATCAAGTACAATGTACAACTCCCAAAGGAGTCCCTTCTTGATGATGATATGGTCTAGTTAAGGTGCCAACTATTAATTTCCTTTGTCGAAAGGTTAAGTTGACATGGATGGAAATTAAATGACTAGGTAAATAGTCTGGTTGAGGAGTTCATGTGTAAACGTCCACCCAACGTGGCTTGCATATGGGATTCTTTGAGCCGTTGGAGGTTTCATTAATATTGTTTTATCAAAAGGTTACAATATTATTGTTACGAACTATATGCCTTTCATGTTCTTACATGTTTAATTGTTTACTTTCAGATATGTCTATGTCTCCGATTATTAACATTCTAGCCAACAATCCTCTCACTGGTCCAAATTACACCGAATGGAAACGCCATATTATGTATATTCTTGACGCTGATGAGCACAGTTTTGTGCTTACCACTCCACGTCCCGCGGCCTTAACTGATGAGTCGACTGATGCGGAACGTGAGGCGCATAAAAGGTGGCACAAGTCGAATAATATGGCCAAGTGCTATATTATGATGACTATGTCGCAAAATTTGCAACTCCAGCATCAGGTCATGGATGACGCAGCGACCATCATGTTAAACCTCAGCGAGGTTTATGGGGAGTCCGAGAGGTCTGCTCGTTTTAACTTGATGAGAGAAATCTTATCTTGTAAAATGAGCGAGGGCAGCTCGGTGCACGATCATGTCATGCATATGACAAATCTGTTTGACAGGCTTGATCTGCTAGGAGGGGGTATCGAAGGCGAAGCCAAGGTCGATATCATCCTCAATACTCTCCCCAAAACTTTTGAGCACTTCCGTCTCAATGTCGTTATGAGCAAGGCCAACTATACTCTTAATGAGTTATTGAATGCTCTAGTTTCGGCAGAGGGGGTCATGGGCACGCGCAATGGGAAAGAGGTCCTTGTTGCTGCCAAGGGATCTACTTCTTCGTCGAAAGGCGGGAAAAAGAAGTGGAAAGGTCCAAAGGGCAAGCATGACCATGAGGCTAGTGGGAGCGGTAAAGCCAAAGTTGATGGCCCTAGCGGCGGCGTGAACAAGCCGACAGCCAAGGGAAAGTGCTTCAAGTGCGGCAAGGTTGGGCATTGGAAGAAAGATTGTCCAGTGCTCAAGGCAAAGGGACAAGGTACGTCACAAGTTTTAGTAACAGAAACATGTTTAGCTTCATTTTCTACTCATTCGTGGGTAGTGGATACGGGGGCAACTGACCATGTTTGTTACACCTTGCAGGGGTTCAACCCAACAAGGGAACTGGCAAGTGATGAGATCACCATCTCCATGGGCAATGCGTCGAAGGTCGCAGCTGTTGCTATTGGAGATTTATCTTTATGTTTTGGTGATGACATTTTAGTTTTGAGAGATATTTTGTATGTGCCGGAGTTTCGGCGGAACATAATTTCTGTTTCAAAATTGTTTTTGAATGGATATTCTGTTACTTTTGATGGGGGTGTCTCTATCATGAGAGATAACAAGATTATTTGTTCTGGAATTTTGAACAACTCTCTCTATACTATTACATGTCCAATGAATAACTCTGTCCATGTTGCATCTACATCACAAATTCTTCCAAATCCAAATAAGAGAAAATATTATTCTCATGAACAATATACACATACTTGGCACCTAAGATTAGGCCACATCAATCTAAATAGGATCCAAAGGCTCGTTTCAAATGGAATCTTGAAAGACTTTCAAGCTGTGCCATTTAGAACCTGCGAATCCTGTATAGAGGGAAAGATGACGGCAAGGCCTTTTAAGGCAAAGGGGAATAGGGCCTCGGATGTATTAGAATTGATTCACTCTGACTTGTGTGGACCGATGTCCACTAGAGCTCGTGGAGGGTACGAGTACTTCGTCACTTTCATTGACGATTACTCAAGGTATGGGTATATTTACCTACTTCAACGCAAGTCTGAATGCTTTGAGAAATTCAAAGAATTCAAGGCAGGAGGTGGAGAAGAGAACGGGTAAATCTATCAAGTCATTGCGGTCTGATCGCGGTGGCGAATACCTCGGGAACGAGTTCTTGCAATACTTGTCAGATTTTGGGATTACATCCCAATTGACTGCACCGGGTACTCCCCAACAGAACGGTGTAGCAGAGAGAAGAAACAGGACTCTTATGGAAATGGTACGATCTATGATGAGCTATGCATCATTGCCTATTTCGTTTTGGGGATATGCCTTGGAAACAGCGGTTTATTTGCTGAATCGGGTACCGTCCAAATCGGTTCCTAAAACTCCTATTGAGTTATGGTCAGGGCGTAAGCCCAGCTTGAATCATATAAAGATATGGGGTTGTCCTGCATACGTGCTAGACAAGGAAGCGAGGAAATTGGAGCCGAGATGCGAACTAATGCTGTTTATAGGATACCCTAAGGAAACGAAAGGTGGTTACTTTTATAATCCGAAGGATCAGAAAGTGGTTGTTAGCACCAACACACGATTCTTGGAACACGATTATGAAAGTAATCAGAAGTCTAAGTCCGAGATTGTCCTTCAAGAAATCAAAGGCAATGGACAGGCGATTCCATCACCCCAGCCAAGTGTGCAAGTAAATGCACCACAAGACCCTGCACAAACCATTGTCACAACTGTACCACCACCGCTTCGTCGTAGTGGGAGGGTTGTAGTTCAACCCGATCGATTTATGTTCTTGGGAGAATCTTCGGATCTTCTCCCTGTTGATGAACAAAAGGATATCGACCCTGACAACTTTAGACAAGCGATGAAAGATCAAGATGCAGATTCTTGGTACGAGGCCATGGTTTCTGAAATAGAATCCATGGGTGCTATGGATGTATACGAGAAGACCGAACTACCAGATGGCCTCCTAGCTATAGGTAGTAGGTGGGTATACAAGAGAAAGAGAGATTCGGATGGCGAAGTCGCAGCTTTTAAAGCTAGACTGGTGGCGAAAGGTTATACCCAGGAACAGGGTATAGATTATGATGAGACCTTCTCGCCGGTTGCCATGCTCAAGTCTATCCTAATACTCCTTGCCATAGCAGCCCACATGAACCTTGAGATTTGGCAAATGGATGTCAAGACCGCTTTCTTAAACGGTTTCCTTGAAGAAGGAAGGGACATCTATATGCAGCAACCTGAAGGGTTTGTGAAGAAGGGCGAAGAGCATCTTGTGTGGAAGCTTAAGAAGTCCATTTATGGACTTAAGCAAGCTTCGAGGTCATGGAACAAACGTTTTGACGAGGTCATTAAATCCTATGGATTTACTCGTTGTGAGAACGAAAGTTGCGTGTACCGTTTAGATGCCAATGGTGACGTGGTTTTCCTTGCACTTTATGTAGATGATATCCTCCTCATTGGCAACAATGTTGAGCTATTATCGGACATAAAGAAGTGGTTATCCGAACAGTTTCAAATGAAAGACTTAGGAGATGCAGCGTACATCCTGGGGATCAAGGTCGTTCGTGATCGCCAGAAAAGGATGTTGAGCTTATCTCAAGCGTCTTACATTGATACTGTGATTGCTCGTTTTAGCATGCAAAATGCCAAGAAAGGCTTGCTACCTTTTAGACATGGCATTCCTCTGTCTAAGGACATGTGTCCTAAGACGCCTAGTGAGGTTGAGGAGATGAGGAAGATACCCTATGCTTCCGCCGTAGGTAGCCTCATGTATGCGATGCTCTGCACGAGACCTGATATTTGCTATGTCGTTGGCATGGTTGCAAGATATCAGTCGAACCCTGGACCAGGACACTGGACTGCGGTAAAGCATATTCTCAAGTACCTGAAACGGACTCGAGATTATAGGCTAGTTTACCAGTCAGACAGTCTATTTCCTTTGGGTTACACCGATTCGGATTTCCAGGCTGACCGGGATGAGAAGAGATCTACCTCTGGTTATGTGTTTACCTTGGGAGGTGGAGCCGTATCATGGCGGAGTGCAAAGCAGAAGTGCATTGCAGACTCCACCATGGAAGCCGAGTATGTAGCTGCTTCGGAAGCTGCTAAGGAGGCTGTATGGTTCCGGAACTACCTCTTGGATCTAGGAGTGGTCCCTAATTTGCCTAAGAGTATCATAATTTATTGTGATAACTCGGGTGCAGTGGCAAATTCTAAGGAACCCAGGAGCCACAAGGCGTCAAAACACATAGAGAGAAAGTACCACATCATACGAGAAATCGTAAACAGAGGAGATGTGCTAGTAGAAAAGATTGATACATTGGAGAACCTAGCTGATCCTTTCACGAAAAGCTTACCGCAAAAGACCTATGAGAAGCATGCTCGAGGGATGGGATTGCGGTTGATGCCACCCACTTAGAGAAAAAACTTTCAGTATAAGTGGGAGAGATGAAGTGAAGTTTTTGTAATAGCTAGTATTTAGACACATTGTATACTAAAAGTTTTGCTTTAGTATAAGTGGGAGATTGTTGGATTTGTATACTGAAAGCAAGAACTTTATGCTTGTATACAATGATTCCTGTTATTCACTATTCTTATCTCCTATCTGATTGTGTTCATGATTGCATATGTATGTTCTTTATCTCTGTATAAGTAGATTATATGGTGTGTTGTAGATCACAGAAGACCGTATAATTGGAATAACCTTAAGAGATATAATATGATCACAGCCGAAATAACTCTAGGACAAGTTATTGGTTTAGGCTGCAGTATAGATGGAAGTAGTTTGTCTTGGCTACTTGTCTATACTGGTACGTCATTACGTATTGATAGGACCAACAGTTGAGATGTATTCTTCTATCTGACTTAAGTGAAGAATCAAGATCTCGGTGACTCATAAATCTTAATACTAATAAGTATTCAGATATATATGTTAATTCGTATATCACTTTGACTTACTATGGGCGAGAGTTAATTACTAACTCGAGTACTCTGTATCTTGGGTGATAGCGGTTAATATATGATATTTGATTATCTGTATTAGTACCCGTATCCGGTATAGGATAATGACATCCCCTTAAGGAGCTCAATAAGGTTTATTACGCTAAACCCTGCAGGTTGATTAAGTTCAGGCGTAATAATAAAGTTTGAGTGGTACTACTTAAGGAATTATTAAGAGATTAATTAATTTAAGCTGTCAGAGCTCTAATTAATTAATGGATGTCGGATATTTTAAATACGGAGATTTAATAAGTCTAAATACAAGCCCCGACTCATCACCGGCAATAAAGGGGTAAGTCAGTATCGGTTCTCTAGTGGAATGAACTGATATTTATAAATTAATTATGGTCTGGGCTGACCATGGATGAATTAATTTATTTGAGGCCCATCTTTATTCCTTGTATCTGGTCCCTGGGCTGGCCCAATGTCTCCTAGCCCAAGAAGACAGATTTTCGGCCCTAGCACTGTAATTGGCGCCTCCTCCCTCTTTTCTGTATTATTAAATACAGCTGTCAGCTCTCAGGAAAATACACTGATCAAAAATTAGGGTTTTGAGAGCAGAGAGGGGGCGCAGAACGTGTTGGCTTTTCTGTCTTGGGAGTTCTCATAGTTCGTTGTCCATCCAACGTTGGGAATTGAGCGGGATACAGTCGAGAAGATCAGAGCTGGAGTCTGAATCATTCGACGCTATCATCAACCATCTGTGCATCCGATTATCAAGTAAGTTTTTCCTAACACCTGTGTGCAGCTGTTAAATTCATAGGAGCATGTTAGGAATTAATCGTTGTATGATGAATTAATAATAATCCAAGAAACGATCATCGGGCAATCGAGTATTAATTCAATTTAATATTCCTTCAGAAGGTTCAAGCAGATGTTGGCCAAATGCCCACAACATCAAATATCGGATCATGATCTTATTCGGTATTTCATGGGAGGACTCCGAAGGCAAGATAGGCAATGGTTACACTCTGCATATGGAGGATCGATCCTAAACAAGTCCGCAGCGGAGGCTTTTAAGCTCATAGCCGATATGGCCGAGGAATCGAGAGATGAGGAAGGGACTATAATCAGAACTACTCCGGTGCCGGCCCCTTCTGCCCACGACGACAAGTTGGACAAACTGTGCAACATGTTTGAGAAATTCATGACAAACCAAGGAACACCCAATCAAGGGAACCCCAACATCCGGAAGCCTGTGAAGGCATGCCAACTTTGCATGGCAAACTCACATGCAACCGACGAATGTCCACAACTTTTCGAAGAGGAAGAACTCAATGCTGTTGGGCAACAGCCAGGAGGAAACAACGGTGGGCAACACCAGAAACCCTTGGAGCCTTATAGGCAACAGTTTAACAATCAAGGATGGAGACAACATGAGAACCTCAGGTATGGCAACAACAACTTTTTGGGGCCAAACCAAGGGCAAGCGAGTAATCCACCACAATACTCACAACAACCTCAACAGGCAAGAGGGTCCTCCCTATCAAAACTTGTGCATCAAATGGCCCAACAACAAGTGAAATTCCAGCAAGAGACCGAGAAGGTCATAATGGAGACAAGAGGAGGAATGCAGAATGTGAACTCTCAACTATCACATCTTGCCCAAGCAGTCGCCAGACTTGAAAGCAAACAAGGGGAACTTCCTTCCCAAGTAGAAGTGAAGAAGGTGAATGCTATGACACTAAGAGAGGGAAAAGAGTTACCCGAGGTGGTCAAAAAGAAAAGCCAAGAAGAGACAGAAATCAACGAGAAAGTTGGAATGGGATCCGCAGATGAGGAGGAACTTGCCCAAGAGAAAGAGGCCAAGAGAAAGGTAACAACAAAGAGCAAAGAGAAATCAAGGCAGACTGAGCCCATACTCCCCTTTCCAGGCAGAATGGCCAAGGAACAAGAGAAGGAAGAACTAACCGAACTGGTGAAAATTTTCAAAAAGGTAGAGGTCAATATGCCCCTGTTGGTCGCGCTACGCTCTATGCCCAGATGCGCGAAATTCCTCAAGGAAGTCTGCACTCAGAAGGTCAAATACACTGATGATGCCAAATTTCAAGTGGGCGAATCCGTATCCGCTGTCTTACAACGGGATATGCCCATAAAGTGTGGGGACCCTGGCATGTTCTACATCCCATATGTAATAGGAACAATGAAGGTGGAGAAGGCAATGCTCGACTTAGGAGCATCCATCAACGTTATGCCCCTATCCATGTACCAGGACCTGGAGATAGGACCACTAAAGCCTACCCGAGTGGTAATCCAATTGGCAGATCGATCAAATGTCTACCCAGAGGGGATACTAGAAGACGTTTTGGTCAAAGTGGAGGAACTGATCTTTCCAGCGGTCTTCTATATTCTCGACATGGGAAAGTCAAAAGCACGAGATCCGGTTATGCTTTTGGGCAGACCATTTCTAAAGACTGCCAGGACTCGCATTGATTGTGATACGGGCAAGCTAACATGTCAATTCGAAGGGGAAACAGTGACCTTCGACATATACAATGCCATGAAACATCCAGCCGATACAGAGATGGTGAAAAGTGTCGACATGATCGAGAAGGTTGTTGAGGAGGTTTTGCCCAGAACAACATTCAAAGAGCCATACGATACAATAATCCAGAATGGCATAACCGAGGTCGACTTGCAAGAGGAGCATTTGCAGGAGGCGGTGAAAGTACTAAATGCATGGAGCGAAGGGGTCAACCACACTGAGGCGCTGAAAATTCCCACCTTGAATGAGAAAGACCGACTTGTTCCATCGATCCAAAGGGCACCCAAGCTCGAGCTGAAGTCTTTGCCCAAACACCTCAAGTATATCTTCCTGGGCGAGGATGACACTTTGCCCGTAATCATCAATTCAGAGTTGACACTCGAAGACGAGAACAAAGTCAAGATGACTTTGGGGAAGTACAAGGAAGCAATTGGATGGACCATGGCCGATATTAAAGGCATAAGCCCTACCGTATGCATGCATCGCATATTATTAGAGGAAGATGCAGTTCCAGTCCGAGACCCCCAGAGGAAGCTAAATCCAGCCATGAAAGAAGTTGTGATGAAGGAGATACTCAAACTATTGGATTTGGGCATAATATACCCAGTATCCGATAGCAGGTGGGTAAGCCCAGTACACGTTGTGCCAAAGAAGTCGGGTGATTTATGCTTAATTGTTCTAATTTTAGGGGTTTGAATGTGCTCATTGTAAGTTAAATCTTCTGGAAATTGGTGCGTTTTATGGTGTATTTGATGCTTTTCAGGAGATTTAGGTTTTAATGGTGGAAGAGTATAATTTTGGGGATTTTTGGCTAAAAATGGCGTTTTTACGCCAGACCAGACCAGAGGAATCATAGGCCAGAGAAATCAACCACCAGAGAAATCAAGTCTCCAGAGCAGCGGAACCAAGCGCTCCGGATCCAGAGAAGTCATTCGCCAGAGAACTCGCTAAGTCAGAGAACTCGCTAAGCCAGAGAAGTCCGCCAGAGAACTCGCTAAGTCAGAGAACTCGCTTAGCCAGAGGAGAAAGGCGCCAGAGGAGAGAAAAGCGCCAGAGGAGAGAAAAGCGCCAGAGGAGTCGACCGTCAGAGGAATCGAGGCGAGCGTGGACATGCCAGAGAAATCACCCGCCAGAGCGGAGGAAGCGCTAGAGGAATCAATACCAGAGCGGAACCCATTCCGCTGACAAGATCAGAGAAGTCATCCGTTCCTCTGGCGATAACCATTCCTCTGGCGAGAGCTGCGATTTCCGCCGAGTGGAGAATACTTGTTGCGCGCGTCATAGCTGGAGTTACCTTATCATCTACGATTCTATTCCTTTTAGAGTCCAGCTTTGCATGGTAATTTCCATGGTGATCCAGAAGGAGTTGAAGTCTATAAATAGGGCTATAGTTTTCATTGTAAAAATCATCCAAATTCTTGCCCTAGTTTTAGACGCCATCTTTGCAATCTGTTGGCATCCGAAGCTTAGGAGTTACTTGCTTTCATAGTTGTTCATAGTTTTGAGTTTTTATTGTTCTAAGTTAGATTTCAATTTCGTTTTAGTTTAGTTTCTTGGATTGTGATTGAGTGACACAATTACACGTTCAAGACAATTACGGTATTTCATATTTCAATTCAAGTTATTTTCGTTTAATCATGTTTATGCTTTTCGTTATTGTTTATGTTTTCTTTTCAATTATGCAATTTCAATTATGCACTTTAGTTTCATGCCTAGATTAGAAGTCTTTAAATTTACAAGTATTTAATTTCTTAAGTTAGGTTTAATTCGAGTTGTTTAAATTATTGCCTAGGCTAAGTTTAAGTTCAATTTACATTTAAGTTTAAGTTACGTTTTTAAATCAAAACCTTTACTGCTTTCTTTTACTGTTTTTCCTGCGATACAATTAAAAGCCCTTTAAGACTTTCCTTGAGAGATGACACTGGGTCAACTTACCATCACTAGGATGTCCTTGTTCTATTGCAAGTCAAACTAGAGGTGTTCTAGGTTGAGTCAAATTTTGGCGCCGTTGCCGGGGAAAGTTTTAGGCAGTTTTAGTTGTGTCGTTTTTACTTGCTTTATTTAATTTTTGTTTTTACGTTTCTTCCACTCGGTGCGTTTAATCCGTTTGTTCAGTGTTGTGCATGCAGGGACGCCGTAGTCTTAAAGGCAAATTGGTGTCACCTTTGCATAGTACGAGCGAAGGGATTTTCAGGAAGAATAGTTGCAAGGGAGTGTTCGGTGACGACGGAGCAGACGGTTCTAACTCCAATTCGGACGAAGACGCACGTGACAGAACTGACGATTTCTACTGTGGTTCTGAATCTGACTCTGAAGTTCCAGAGCATACCATAGAGACAAGGGAGGAAGAGGCCAGCTTTGTCGACTTCCGTGCTAAGCATAACACGACTAAGGAGGACACCAGCGCTACCAATACAGAGCAGACCGCAGCCACGGCAGAACACACTAAGGAGGAAGAGGCCAGCTCTGCCAATTTTTGCACCAAGCAGAATTTAAACAAGGAAAAGAAGGAGATGGCCAAGAACACGGAATATATGGGAGACTTCACCAGGCCGGTAATTGGAGATACCAACACGTCGGCAATTGTGCTCCCCACTGCTGTGAGAAATTACAATCTCAAACCTAATGATTCGAATCTGCTGCCGGTGTTCCACGGAATGCCAAGCGAGGATGCGCTGCAATTCATCCGGGATTTTTGCACACAAGTGCAAACATTCCCTCTACTTACTCTTATGGAGGATCAACTCAAGCTCAAGTGCTTCCCCTACGCACTTAAAGACCGGGCGAGGACGTGGATGCTATCTCTGCCGCCCAACTCTATCACTACATGGGGAGATGCTTGTGAAAAATTCATGCTGAAATACTACCCAAGTCACAAGACACAGGAGCTGAGAACGAAAATAATGGAGTTCACCCAAGGAGCGGACGAGCCTTTGCATGAAGCTTGGGAGAGATATGAAGAACTCCTCCGTCAATGCCCTCAACATCAATTCACTAATGTTATGTTGATGCAGTTCTTCTACGATGGGTTAGTGCAAACTGCCCAATTTATGGTAGATAGCACGGCAGGAGGGAACATAGCTCGGAAAACTGCGGCAGATCTGAAAGAGATTTTCAAGACTTTAGCCGAGAGCTCCCAACAAAAGTCAGTCCGAGGACGGAGAGTAGAGGCTAGTGCCGTGACAAATCAGTTCGAGATGCAGCAACAATTGGCCTCGATCATGCGAGAAGTCCAACAGCTCAAGATGGAAAAGATGGAAAATTCTCCAGTTCAGAGCTCAGCACCGCCGATGACAACTCAGCCAATTCCAGCTCTGCCGACGCCAGCCCCGCCGAACCCAGCCCTACAGTACGTTGAGCCCTGTGGTATTTGTGGAGATTTCAGCCATGGAGCTAATGAGTGCCATAGAATGAGAGAGTTTACTCCGGAAGGACAAGCTGAGGTCTATGCGGCACAAGGATTTCAAGGCTACAATCTAGGGCCAAGCAGACCTTATGGGCAGAACATGAATCAAGGTCAACAAAATGTGAATGGCGGATGGAGAGGTCAGCCGAATGCTGGATGGGGAAATCAAAATCTTGGGGGGAATCAATTCCGTCGACCACCTCAAATGGGCTATCTACAACAACAATATTTCCCACAACAGCAGGGTTCGTTCCAACCGTACAGATCACAATACCAACAGCAGCAATCCATTCCGCAACAGAGTGCACAGCCGATTCCACCACAAAAATCCACGCTCGAAGAAACGCTGCAAACCTTTATGGAGATCAGCAAACAAAGTATGGAGGCCCAAGCATCTACAATCAAAAGGCTCGAGACAACGGTTGGACAACTTTCCGGTGCCTTGAATCAAATCCAACAACAACAGCAGCCTGGGAAATTTCATGGCCAACCTGCTCAGCCACATCAAGCTCTTGCTGTAACTGTTCTCCGTAGTGGTAAGATTCTGGATAACAAAATGGAGGTTCCAACACAAACCAGAGCAGAAGAACCGTCCCGTCAGAGTAGAACCGATTCCTCTGACCTTGTCAGAGCAGAGGAACCGTTCCGCCAGAGCAGAACGGATCCCTCTGGCTTTATCAGAACAGAGCTGCCGAACTCTGCTCCGTTCAGACCAGAGCTGCCGAGTTCAGATCTGCCCAACTCGACTGATGGAGAAAAGGGAGACCAGCAAAAGGAAGAAGAGAAGGAGAAGGAGGTCAAGCTCCACAAAGCTTCTACACCTTATCGACCACCGATTCCCTTCCCGGGCAGATTGAGCAACGGAAAGCAAGACCAACAGTTCGCCGACTTCTACAACATGCTTGCCAAGGTGAACGTGAATCTTCCTCTTCTTGATGTGATCAGAAAAGTCCCAGCATATGTGAAGTTTTTCAAGGAATTGGTCTCCAACAAGCGGAAGTTCGGGGACAATGAGAAGATTCTAGTCTCAGAAGTAGCGACCTCAATCATGCAGCAATCCTTACCACCAAAGCAGCGCGATCCAGGTAGCTTTGTGATTAATATTGCTTTAGGAAATGGTAAGGAAGCTACGGGAATGTTAGATTTGGGTGCTGGAATTAACCTTATGCCTTACTCTATTTTCAAACAATTAGAGTTAGGTAATTTGAAATCCACTCGCATGTGTCTACAACTCGCTGATAGGTCCGTTAGGTACCCCCGTGGGATAGTTGAGGATATTCTGGTGCGAGTCGGGGATTTGATTGTGCCTGTTGACTTCGTAGTCCTTGAGATTGGGGATGTGCACGAGAATGGTAGAGATCACACTCTGCTATTAGGAAGACCCTTTATGGCGACCACTAACACGTTGATTGATGTCAAAAATGGAACTATTAAGATGATAGTGTTGGGGGAGTCGGTGTCTTTCTCGGTGCATGAAAATCGGGCTATGCCTTCTGCTAATTTCATAAATGAATGTTCATATATAGATGCTATTAATGGCCTGGTTGAGAAGGTATTTATACAGGAACAGGAGCGTGTGGAAGTTTGCGCTAGATCAGCCGATATAGAGGAGTTAGCTCGGGAAGCTGAAGACTTCGGCTCTGGACCCGCCAGAGAAATCCCCATTCCTCTGCCTTGCGGTTCTGCTCAGACAGCCATGCCGAGCTCAGTGCTTTCCAACCATACCGAACTATCCCTCGATGATCAGATGGAAACCAAGAGCCCAGCGCTGGAACTAAAGGAACTCCCTGCTAACCTCAAGTACATCTTTTTAGAAGCAGGAAGGGAGAAGCCAGTCATCATCTCATCTACGCTGACTATAGAGCAAGAGGCAGCGCTGCTTGAAGTTTTGAAGAGAAACAAAGCAGCGCTAGGATGGAGCCTAGGTGACATACGTGGCATTAGTCCAGCCACATGCATGCACAGGATCAACTTAGAGGAAGGAGCTGCACCAAAGCGAGATGCCCAGCGACGCTTGAACCCTATGCTAATGGAGGTTGTGCGTAAGGAAATCCTAAAGCTTCTTGCCGAAGGGATTATCTACTCTGTCGCCGATAGTGAGTGGGTGAGCCCGGTGCATGTCGTGCCAAAGAAAGGAGGAATGACAGTTGTGCGCAATGAAAAGATGGAGTTGGTGCCGACACGTCCTACCACGGGATGGCGGATGTGCGTCGACTACAGGAAACTCAATGCCGTCACCAGAAAGGATCACTTTCCTCTTCCTTTTGTTGATCAAATGTTAGACCGTTTAGCAGGACATGATTTTTATTGTTTTCTAGATGGTTTGTCAGGATACTACCAAATCGCAATCGCACCGGAAGATCAAGTCAAGACTGCATTCACCACGCCTTTTGGGACATTTGCATGGAAGAGGATGCCGTTCGGATTGTGCAATGCGCCCGGGACGTTTCAACGATGCATGATGTCCATATTCTCTGATATGATTGGTAAATGCGTGGAGGTTTTTATGGATGATTTTTCGGTTTTTGGGAAGTCTTTTCATGATTGTTTAACTAAGATTGATGTTGTGTTGAAAAGGTGTATTGAAAGTGGCCTAACTTTGAGTTGGGAAAAGAGTCATTTCATGGTTACTCGTGGGATTGTCTTGGGTCATGTGGTGTCTAAGCATGGACTAGAGGTCGACAGAGCTAAGGTGGAGGTAATCCAAAAGTTGCCACCCCCTATTGATGTCAAAGGGATTAGGAGTTTCTTAGGTCACGCCGGTTTTTATCGACGTTTCATTAAAGATTTCTCTAAAATTAGCCAACCTCTATGCAAACTGCTTGCTCAGGATGTTCCTTTTAATTTCGATGACTCTTGCATGCATGCCTTTGAAACATTGAAACTTAAGTTGAGCTCTGCCCCGGTTGTAATTGCGCCTGATTGGTCATTGCCCTTTGAGATTATGTGTGATGCGTCTAACTCTGCTGTAGGAGCGGTGCTAGGTCAGCGTGTGGATAAGATGTTACGTGTGATTTACTATGCTAGTTTAACTCTGAATAGTGCACAAGTAAATTACACCACTACTGAAAAAGAGATGCTTGCTGTGGTCTTTGCCTTAGATAAATTTCGAGCATACATCATTGGGTCTAAGGTCATTGTCCATAGTGACCATGCTGCACTTCGATACTTGATGACTAAACCTCAGGCTAAAGCTCGTCTCATCCGTTGGGTCTTACTGTTGCAAGAGTTTGATGTAGAAATCAGGGATAGGAAAGGGAGCGAGAATCACGTAGCTGACCACCTTTCCCGATTGGATAAAAATCGGATAGAATCGAATTTCAATTGCATCCCTGAATCTTTTCCTTTTGAGCATACATATGCATTAACCCTTGCTAAGAGCAGCACTGCCGAGATCCACTCTGCCCAAGCCATAGCAGAGGAGTCGAATGCCAGAGCAGAGAACTACCCGAGCAGAGCAGAGGAGTCGGTACCAGAGCAGAGGAGCCGACATCTCCAGCGCAGAATCGAAGCCAGCTCTGCTCTGACCAGCTCTGCCGATATCACCTCTACCAGCCTTGCCGAACTCAGCGCTGTTCAGAGCAGCCCTGCGAGTGCCGAGCCCTGGTATGCAGATATTGTCAATTACTTAGTTTGTGGTATTCTACGGCCTGAGCTGACATCGCAGGAAAGAAAGAGATTTTTAGCTCAATGCAGACACTATTATTGGGAGATTCCTCACCTTTTCAAGCTTGGAAAGGATGATGTCATTCGACGGTGTGTGCCGGCAGAGGAGCAACAACAAGTGTTGAAAATGTGCCATGAGGATCATTGTGGTGGACACTTTGGGGGACAGAAAACAGCTCATAAAATTCTTCAATCAGGTTTGTTTTGGCCTTCCATTTTCAAAGATGCACACACTTTCACTCTTGCTTGCGATCGGTGTCAGAGAGTAGGAAATATTGGCCGCAGAAATGAGATGCCCCTCCAAAGCATTTTAATTGTCGAGATCTTCGATGTGTGGGGCATTGATTTCATGGGACCATTTCCTACTTCGCATGGATTTCAATATATTTTACTTGCTGTAGATTACGTGTCCAAATGGGTTGAGGCTATTCCCACGCGGACATGTGATGCTAATGTGGTGCTTAAGTTTGTGCAAGAAAACATTCTTTCTAGATTCGGATTTCCTAGAGCTATCATTAGCGATGGAGGCAAGCACTTCTGCAATAAGTTGTTTGCAAAGCTCATGAAGAAGAATGGGATCACGCACAAGGTTGCAACACCATACCATCCACAGACTTCTGGACAAGCTGAGACGAGCAATCGGCAGATCAAAGGAATTTTGGAGAAAACGGTGCAGCCCTCGCGCAAGGACTGGTCCGCAAAGTTGAATGACGCTCTCTGGGCATACCGAACTGCCTTCAAGGGAGTGCTTGGGATGAGTCCATACCGTCTAGTATATGGCAAGGCTTGTCATCTGCCGGTGGAGATAGAGCACAAAGCTTATTGGGCGATCAAGGCTGCCAACTATGACCTGGGCTCTGCCGTGAAGCAGCGCATGTTGCAAATGGAGGAGTTAGATGAGCTACGCAATGAGGCGTATGAGAATGCAAGAATTTACAATGACAAAGTGAAGCGACTCCACGATCGCCGCATTTGTCACAAGAAGCTTTGCCCTGGAATGAAGGTGCTCTTGTTCAACTCTCGACTTAAGTTATTTCTGGGAAAGCTGAAATCTAGGTGGAGTGGTCCATTTTTACTCAAAGAAGTGTTCGAGCATGGTGCGGTCGAGCTATTGAACGAGCACACAAAGGAGAGTTTCCGAGTGAATGGCCATCGAGTGAAGCCGTACTACGAGCACCAGAGCTCGCCGTTGGAGGTGGAGTCTCAAGCTCTGCACAACCCTAGCTGAAGTTCAGCTCTGAAGTCGGGCTGGAGACTCTAAATCTAGCGCTTGGTGGGAGGCAACCCACCGTTGGTTTGTTTTTAGTTTCTGTTTTTCTTAGTTTTTTTTAGTTGTGTGTTTCGTGTCTTTCCTAAGTTTTGGATGCTTTGCGGACACTTTGATGCTTGGTGAGCATGTCTTATTTTCAGCGCTGAAACTCTCATACAGCCGCCAGCGCTGCTGCCACCACCGCTGCACTTCTCCACGCTGCCCTTCTCCACTCTGCCATAGCCAGTGAATTCCCCTCGTCACCACCTCGCACGTTGCTTCAATGTCTCCATGCCGATAATCAGGGACGTATCCTCTATTTTTATTTCTTTTGTGCCCTGAGGACATGGCATGCTTTAAGTGTGGGGGGGTGTTTTATTGTGTTTATATTGTCAATTGGGCAAAAAAAAAAAAAAAAAAAAAAAAAAAAAAAATGATTTTTCTATGCTTAGTTGTTGGTCTCGAATCTTGCTAATTTATATGAATTTGTGGAAGAGTAGATGGTTTTCGATGCGAGTTTCGGGTTTGTGAATGAATGGTGGTTATTCTTGTTTTACTCTTGATATATGTTTCTTGATTGTGCAAAGAATTTGAGTTTTGTTGCAACATGATTGTAAGTAAGTAAAACGTGATTTGTCCGGTAGAT
Organism: Salvia miltiorrhiza; assembly: GCF_028751815.1. NCBI lineage: Eukaryota > Viridiplantae > Streptophyta > Magnoliopsida > Lamiales > Lamiaceae > Salvia > Salvia miltiorrhiza. The sequence goes on along the minus strand of NC_080394.1, from coordinate 45,505,320 downwards.
GCTAGAAGGAGTGTTGTCATTGTGATTGCCTACGATCGTATCTTATCTGTGAAATGTGAAAAATGTTGGACGAATTGCCAACCTCAAAATTGCCAGCTCTGAAACATCTGGCCTGTTCTAAAACGTGACAGCTCTGAGTCTCTGCTCCTCTAGTCTAACTATGAGCATGGGAAACCACGTGAAAAGACTTTGGATTACATCCAAATGGTTTTTATTTTGCGAATTATGGCTCAACTGTCGAAAATCTCGAGCACACAAAGTGTGAAAAATGGTGATATTGATTATAAAGGCGATCACATTAGGGAATTCACTTCTAGCGGAGAATTGGGTCTGATCGAATTGCTTACATTACTGTTTTGTTGCTTCTTAAACTTTGAGTTAATTGCATGATCGAGAGAGGTATATTGATTGTAAAATTTTGAATTGACTTTGAGAATGATTGGATGGAAATTAGCATTGTTGAAATCAATCTCTTCCTAAGATTCATATGGATTTTGCTTGAGGACAAGCAAAAGGCTAAGTGTGGGGGGGTTGATTTATGCTTAATTGTTCTAATTTTAGGGGTTTGAATGTGCTCATTGTAAGTTAAATCTTCTGGAAATTGGTGCGTTTTATGGTGTATTTGATGCTTTTCAGGAGATTTAGGTTTTAATGGTGGAAGAGTATAATTTTGGGGATTTTTGGCTAAAAATGGCGTTTTTACGCCAGACCAGACCAGAGGAATCATAGGCCAGAGAAATCAACCACCAGAGAAATCAAGTCTCCAGAGCAGCGGAACCAAGCGCTCCGGATCCAGAGAAGTCATTCGCCAGAGAACTCGCTAAGTCAGAGAACTCGCTAAGCCAGAGAAGTCCGCCAGAGAACTCGCTAAGTCAGAGAACTCGCTTAGCCAGAGGAGAAAGGCGCCAGAGGAGAGAAAAGCGCCAGAGGAGAGAAAAGCGCCAGAGGAGTCGACCGTCAGAGGAATCGAGGCGAGCGTGGACATGCGGAGGAAGCGCTAGAGGAATCAATACCAGAGCGGAACCCATTCCGCTGACAAGATCAGAGAAGTCATCCGTTCCTCTGGCGATAACCATTCCTCTGGCGAGAGCTGCGATTTCCGCCGAGTGGAGAATACTTGTTGCGCGCGTCATAGCTGGAGTTACCTTATCATCTACGATTCTATTCCTTTTAGAGTCCGGCTTTGCATGGTAATTTCCATGGTGATCCAGAAGGAGTTGAAGTCTATAAATAGGGCTATAGTTTTCATTGTAAAAATCATCCAAATTCTTGCCCTAGTTTTAGACGCCATCTTTGCAATCTGTTGGCATCCGAAGCTTAGGAGTTACTTGCTTTCATAGTTGTTCATAGTTTTGAGTTTTTATTGTTCTAAGTTAGATTTCAATTTCGTTTTAGTTTAGTTTCTTGGATTGTGATTGAGTGACACAATTACACGTTCAAGACAATTACGGTATTTCATATTTCAATTCAAGTTATTTTCGTTTAATCATGTTTATGCTTTTCGTTATTGTTTATGTTTTCTTTTCAATTATGCAATTTCAATTATGCACTTTAGTTTCATGCCTAGATTAGAAGTCTTTAAATTTACAAGTATTTAATTTCTTAAGTTAGGTTTAATTCGAGTTGTTTAAATTATTGCCTAGGCTAAGTTTAAGTTCAATTTACATTTAAGTTTAAGTTACGTTTTTAAATCAAAACCTTTACTGCTTTCTTTTACTGTTTTTCCTGCGATACAATTAAAAGCCCTTTAAGACTTTCCTTGAGAGATGACACTGGGTCAACTTACCATCACTAGGATGTCCTGGTTCTATTGCAAGTCAAACTAGAGGTGTTCTAGGTTGAGTCATCGGGCATACAAGTGGTGGAAAATGAATTTCGGGAACTGATTGCCACAAGATTGCAAACCGGCTGGAGGGTGTGTATTGATTACCGCAAACTCAACCAGAAGACGAGGAAAGATCACTTCCATTTGCCTTTCATCGATGAGATGTTGGAAAGGCTTGCAGGGAATCAATATTTTTGCTTTCTAGATGGATACTCGGGCTATATGCAGATTTGGGTCTCGGAAGAGGACCAGGGCAAGACGACGTTCACTTGTCCTTTCGGGACGTTTGCCTATCGGAGGATGCCATTTGGGTTATGCAACGCCCCGGGCACATTCCAAAGATGAATGATGAGTATATTCTCGGATCTCCTTAATAGGTGCGTTGACAAGAGTTTGGTGTTGAATTATGATAAGTGCCACTTTATGGTCAAAGAAGGGATTATGCTCGGACATGTGATCTCAGGCAGAGGAATAGAAGTGGACAAAGCAAAAATTGAAATCATAGCCAAGCTGCCATACCCGACGAACATCAAGCAGTTACGAGGATTCCTTGGGCATGCTGGATTCTACAGGAGGTTTGTAAAGGACTTTGTAAAAATCGCTCAACCTATGACAAGGCTGCTACAAAATGAAGTGGAGTGGAATTTTGATGAGGATTGTAAGGAGGCTTTCCAGATCTTGAAGAACAATCTGATCTCCGCACCCATAATACAACCCCCTGACTGGGGTATGCCCTTTGAGGTGATACGCGACGCCAGTGGATATGCCATAGGGGCAATTCTTGGGCAAAAGCGGGGAAAGGAAAGTCACGTCATCTATTATGCCTCAAAGACACTGAATGGAGCCCAAATCAATTATTCCACAACTGAGAATGAGATATTGGCAGTAGTGTTTGCCTTTGAAAAATTCAGGTCTTACCTACTTGGAGGAAAGACCACAGTCTACACCGATCATGCGGCCCTGAAGTACCTTCTGGCCAAAAAGGAGTCCAAGCCCAGGCTGATCCGATGGGTCCTACTCTACAAGAATTCGATGTGGAAATAAAGGACAAGGCTGGAGCACAAAACCAAGTGGCCGATCATCTAAGCAGGATCGTAAGGAAGGAAGAAGGGGAACCAATCAAGGAGATGTTCCCGGATGAACAGTTGTTCTATGCCCACGGAAGAAGGAAAGACCCATGGTACGCAGACTTGTGCAATTACCTATGTTCTGGATATGTACCCCCGAGATACACTTATGCCCAGAAGAAGAAATTGGCCAAGGACAGCAGGGAATACATTTGGGACGAACCGTATATGTGGAAGCAATGCGGGGACCAAGTGCTTCGGAGATGTATCCCACAAGATGAGCAAACAAGCATCCTAGAATTTTGTCATTCAAAGGAGTGTGGGGGACATTTTGGGCACAAGAGAACTGCAGCCAAGGTTTTGGAATGTGGATTTTATTGGCCGACAATCTTTAAGGACAGCTACACCATCTGCAAGAATTGCCCACAATGCCAACGAGAAGGGAACATAACCAGGAGGAATGAAATGCCCATGATGCCCATTATGCCCGTGGAGATATTTGACATATGGGGAATGGACTTCATGGGACCCCTTCCCAGTTCAAGAGGAAACTTGTACATCCTACTTTTGGTGGATTATGTCTCCAAGTGGGTGGAGGCAAAAGCATCCCCGACGAATGACTCAAAGGTAGTGGTGAATTTTTTGAAGACTAACATTTTTTGCAGGTTTGGTGTGACCAGAGCAATCATCAACGACCAAGGATCTCACTTCTGCAATTTCTCGGTCGAAAACTTGTTCAAAAAGTATGGTGTCCAACATCGGGTCTCGACAGCCTACCACCCACAAGCCAATGGACAGGCCGAACTCTCAAATCGCATTATCAAAACGATTTTGCGAAAGACCGTTGGCCCCACAGGGAAGGACTGGAGTCTTATGCTGGAAGATGCCTTATGGGCATATCGAACTGCATACAAAACTCCATTCGGGATGTCACCATATCGAATGGTGTATGGCAAGAGGTGTCATTTATCGGTGGAATTGGAGCACAAGGCTTTCTGGGCAGTAAATAAAGTGAACTATGACTGGGACAAGGCAGGGCAAGCAAGGAAGCTGGAGATCCAAGAGCTCGAAGAAATCAGGAGAGAGGCATACGATAATGCTGTTCTCTACAAGGAAAGAATGAAAAAAAGCCACGATGCCTTGATCACAAACAAGCAATTCAGCTTTGGGCAAAAGGTTCTCCTGTACCAAACACGGTTCAAATTTGCACAAGGCAAGCTGAGTACCAAGTGGACCGGCCCATTTGTGGTGAAAACCCAATTCCCAAATGGTGCAGTTGAGATCGAAAATCCAAAATCTGGAAAAGTATTCAAGTTGAATGGACAAAGGCTGAAAGCCTATTATGGGCATAAACCCGACACTGGGGAGGAACTGGATCTCGACCCAGCCACAAGCACCTTGGATTAATTGAAAGGTATCACGTCATGCCAGGGACGATAAATAGGGCACTGGCCAGGAGGTAACCTGGTATTTTTCGTTCAGTTTATTTATTTTAGTTTGCTCCGTTTTTCTTTTTATTTGCCTAGGAACTTGGTTATGCCCACAGCAGTGGGCGAGTTTGAGTTTTCCGCCTTCGCGAAAGTTTGAATTTGTTCTGCAGATACAGGAGAAGCAGTTATGGGCAAAAGCAGTCGAATGGAGGAGTGTCGATTCCAAGGCAAAAAGGGGCTCTCGGGCAAAATACGGCTGAAACCGCCTGACACACGTCACATCAAGTGACAATTGTCAGCCCTACACCCCCAAAACCCTAAAACCTCTACCCACGATGTCACTACCCTAACTATCCAACTTCCCATAATCACCACCCCCCTTTCTCGGCCCTTCACATACATAACCACCACCCAGCCACCATGGTCTCCACCAGACCCAAGAACAAACTCCGAGGCATACCCCAGGGAACGGAAATCGATCTCACCGGAGAAAGACCCTCACCGTCGAAACCCAAAACTTCAAAGAAAACCTCACGTCAAAAACCACTCCCGATGGAAACCACACCTACCCCCTCATCCAAAACCCTACTGCAGGCCGAAAGCCCCTCGCCGGTGGATGAAAATGTCATCGAGCAACTCACGGCGGAGATCGACGTCCCTACGCTCGGGACTGTCGACCAACATGCAGCCGAAGGAGAAGGCAAGGCCACACCAGAAATGGCGAAAAAAGGTGAGGAAGAGCCATCCAAGAAGAAGCACACTCCCACCACTCCGAAGAGGAAGAAGCCGGCGGCCGAGAAATCATCCAACGAAAGAAACGAACCCTCGGGTTCGGTGATGCAGAGTGAGCAAGGGGAGTCCGACGAAGAGCAAGAGAAAACTCCGGCGAAAAGGAGGAGGAAGGTGATGGCCCCGACCCCGATCCGAATGATCAAGGGAGAGCCGACATCAGCACCGAGGAGCAGGAAGAAGACAGCGAAAGGGATCGCTGTGCCCAAGATCCCAGATATGGACGCACTGGAACCTTTGGGCATAGTGGACAAAGTGAAGGGGTACTTCGAAAACATTGGCTGGAAGGCGTTTCTGAAGTGGCCAGGGCACGCATATGAGGAGGTGGTCAGGGAAGTGTTTGACTCGGTGCAGGTGGACATCAACCCAACTTGCGGACCTTTGGGCATGAGCTTTTCCATGAAGGGAGAAACCAGAGATATGTCCGTGAATGAGCTCAACCTCAATTTGGGAATGGTGAAGTTGAAGGACCTGCAGAAGAAGAAGTACAAGGACGCGAAGAGAGGAATTCCCACCTTCACTGCACAAGAGTGGGATGTCATGTGGGCAGAGATCGGCGATGGAGGACAGTTCAGGACCCAAAAGGTCAAAGGGCATAGGATTCGCGACTCAGCCCTGAGGGTTTGCCACCGCATCCTCTCGTACTCCCTATTCGGCAAAATTGACAGCGGGAATGCTATGTCCAAGAAGGATCTCTACATCCTTTGGGCAATGCACAGCGGGGTGAAGCTCAACTTTGGAGCTTTTCTGATCGAGCACATCGACTCAATCATCAGCAAGCCTAATCAGAGGCTTTCCTGCATCCAGTTCACCACCGCTTTTGCCCAAGTGAATGAGATCGAGATCGAGGAGGGGAACACCAAGATTGAGGCGGAGAAGCTGAACATCGAAGCCCTGATCCGCATGAAGGATGTAAGGATGGATCGGGGTGTGCCCAAATTTACCTACCCAGACGAGAGGGAGATTTCGGCGGCCGAAGGCCAAAGCCCTGCTGTGGGCAAAGAAAAGAGAAGGTGGAGGAGTCAGAGTCAGAGGAAGAGGGAAGTCAGCTGGACAGGATTGAGTCCAGGATCGTGGAGACCCAAGAAGCACTGGCAGCGACCCAAGAGGCCCTTCTGGCCTTCTTCAAGCACCAAGGGTTCAGGTACCCACCTGCACCTGCCCCTTGAATTTCACCCTCCCTAGGTTGTTAGTTTTTAGTTTGTTTTGTTTTGTTGCGTTTTTGTGTATTTGTTCTGTTGAGTCTGTCTGGACAAAGCTGCGGGAAGGGTAACCTTTTGCCTGCACCGGTGTCTTGCCCAAAAGGCAAGCCACTTGGTGCAGGCGCCCAAAGCAATGGCCATTTTATGTGTTTTCTATTGTTTGCTTGTCTAGTTTGTTTTTGTTTGTGTTTTCCTTGACCCTCTCCACACATCTACTTTGCCCAAAGCAAAGTGTGTGTGTGTGGGGGGCCAAGGCTTCTGTTGTTGCTTTACCGGGTAATCCTTGTTCTCGCACCCTTTGCCTTAAGGCAAAGTGTGTGAGTGAGAGGGAAGACCCGGTACCTTTTTATGGTTTTAAAAAGTTTTGTGTCAAGCATGCTGTACAATCAATGTTACTCAGTTTTGATGATTTAAAAGTTCAATTTTGTGAGTAGGATTCTGCAAACTTTGTGCCGTATGTAATTGAGAACGATGGATGGGGATTTGGGCATACCATGTGAGGATTTGAGCTTTTAAAATTGTTACTTTATGCCCAAAACAATTCTTTCTTTCATTGTGTGAATTTTGACATCTTGATTTAGGGTAATGCTAGAACTTGCCTTGATTCTTAGTCGAACCCTGTGTACATAGTCTAGGTGTGTTAAATGATTTAGGCAAATTCTTTCTTTAGCCCACAAAGCCAAACTGACCAACCCTACATCTATCACTTGCAAACCCTTTTGAGCTTAATGATTCATTTGAATTCACTTATAAATTTGCCTAGATTTGAGCCGTCCCGGTCAAACTGAACTTAAGGGCAAAAGAAGGGGAGATAGTGTAGTGGATCCTATGGGCAGGACTTGTGCAAAAATTGCAAAATGGGATATCTAATCCCAAAATACAAAAAAAAAAGTCCAGAAAAAGAAAAAGAAAAAAAAAGAGAAAAAGAAAAAAAAGAGAGAAGAGAAAGAATAAAGGGAAGAATGTGCTTAGGCCCCCAAGAATAGGCAAGGATCTTAAAAATCTGAGAAGTCTATTGCCCAGAATGAAGTTCAGAATGACATTAGCCTCGTGCCCAAAAATTCCCACCATATGCCTTAAGCCACATTACAACCGATGAAAGACCTAATGAGATGCACCTAGGGCTTTGACTAAAGGGGAAGACAAAAGAAGATAGGCAAGCTTATTGTCAGAACCCAATCAAGATGTCTGGAGTGTAAACACGAGCCTAAACACTTGAGAGAAAGAGTGAAAGGGGAGGAACATCCTTATTCCCAGAACCCGATCTTAACTCAACTGATGGCATTTTCTGATTGATTGATCATGCTGCTAATTGTTTCTTTTAATCTTCATTTTGTTGTTGGGCTGAGAAAGTATAGCATGCTGTGTGTTTTCGTTTTTTTTTTTTTTATGTTTTGTGTGTCTGTTTCGTTCGCGTCTGTACTTGGGCAAAATCATGCATGCACGCTTGAGGATAATCGTGTTTAAAGTGTGTGCGTGTGATGAGCCCAAGTTTGTGCTCTGTTTTTGTATTTGTTTTAGGTTTAGATCGAGTCTTTTTCCTTGTGTTTGTGTGTTTGGTCGCCTGGGAGGGCGTAGTTCAGTGGCAGGACCAGCTTGTGGGCAAGAGGTGCTCCAGGGGTCGAAAGTGTTGTCACCTCTCGTGAAAGAGGTATGCGCCGAAAGCAAAGGGGACTTGGAGGCAAAACCATCCCTTATGCCCATAAGTACCGCACGAGAGCTGGCATGCAAAAGAAGGAAGGCAGGGAAAGAAGACGGAGGCACAACAGGCGGGCGAAGGAGGACTGCAAGTGGGAGTCCGAAAAGGGCGGAAGGCGGTAGCTATCCAAAAGAGACCGATAAGGCCAAACCACCGCCTTATCCAAAAGGAAACATATCTTCATGAAGATTAGGTCTGAAAGAGGATAAGCATCTCCATGCTTGCATGGATCCGGCTGCATCTCATGGGCTGGGCCTTTGTTGCCCTAATGACTCCTATAAATACCCGACGAGCTTCTAAAGCCAAGGGTGCTGAAAAATCGTTCTGTTGTGCAGTGTTTGAGAAGTTGAAGCTAGCCCGGGCTGTGGGCATAATCTAGTACTTTCCGTTTTATGTTTTGCACGGCACTTTTGGCCGTAGGTACTTCTATTTTCCTTTAAGTAATTTCAATTCCAGATATGTTTTCCTTTACATCTTTTTCTCGTGTTATTTACTTTATGCTTGGCTAAGTTTAATATTCTGATTTGGGCAAGATGATCTAAGCATGAACGAATAAACTCGAGAGGTTTAATTTGGGCATAACAACTATATGAGCATATTCCCGATACACTAGGGTTTGATTCCAAAAAGGTTGTAACAACTTGGTTAATTAATTGATCACTAGTTAACTAGGAAATTCTGACCACAAGTAATAATTTGGGCATAAGGCGAGTTGCCATCGACCTCCAAAATAGTACAGCTGGTGTTGGTGTCGCAGCCCGCCCTAACTAGGGATAGTTAGGCCGAGTGATCCACGACTAGGGATGGGGTTAAAGAATAAGGGGAAGAAAGGGGCGTCATTTGGAACCGTAAATCTTACTCAACTTAAGAAAACTCGTCGTATTTACTCATTAATACTCTTTTTAAACAGTCTATGAAAGACAGCATAAAACTTAATTAATATCATTAATCAAGTTATACATCATATGAAACCATTCTCTTAAGACTCAAAGTATGACATAACATACTATAACATCAACAACATCTTGCAGCGGAAAGTAGCTAGACATATGTATGAAGACATATTCTAGACAGATTAACTATTTATTAACAACCCTGGAGACTCGGCTCATTGCAGCACCATCACCACATCAGCTCAACCTGCACATTTAGAAAACATATGCAGGGCTGAGTACAAAAGCACTCAGTGAACACATGCCAAACATTTCATTCTTATAAAGCTATAAATATTGTCATTGCCATTTCATATGCATAATACAAGGAATTTGTAGAAAGGCCCTGTATTAGCTAAACTCATTTTCATTTCCTTAAAGTTGTCTGCGCAGACTTTTCTCATCAAGTATGTATCATACCTGTTATAACATCAAGTACTGAGAGGGAGGCCTCCCTCTACAGCACTGTGATCGCCCAACCCGCTCGATGACTCACGACCACCTCAGTGTACACAAATCCTTACTAGTATCTACACTAGCATAGGACCGAATTCTTCATCTCAAGCAGATAGATAACATACCAAAACATCAAAAATTTGGCAATGCAATAACTTCAATATGACATCCTTCATATAATAATTCCCTTCATTTCATTTCATTTCATAAAGAACCATTCATCATTAGATCATTTTCATAAAATCGAAACTTAACAATTATATCATGTCATTCATTTCATTTCGTATAAGAGGCCTGCATGCAGGGGATCTGTAACACCCCGTACTTTTCCTTATGTTGTGAGATAGTGTCTTAACACTATAGAGAGTACTGAGATGTCGAGATGCGAGACTACTTTCTTTTATGACCAAATAAGACAGATTGTAACACCCCGTACTTTTCCTTATGTTGTGATATAGTGTCTTAGCACTATTGAGAGTACTGAGATGTCGAGATGCGAGACTATTTTTTTATGATTAGATAAGACAGATTGTCTTTAAATAGAGATACGAGTGACTAAACCGAGGATAGAGTTAGAATGATGAGATTCGAGAAATGAGCTGAGATAGAGATGCTGATTGAATTGAGTTGAGATTTTATTTTATTTCCGATTACCGTAATAAATTTACCAGATACTGAGTTATCAGAGTTTGACTGACCTATTAAAGAGAATAGGTATAATGAGTCTAACCTAGAGTCAAGGAAGAAAGAGTGAGAACCTTGATGAAAAGAGTCGGTCCGAGAGATGTCTAGTTTGTTTGGTTTGCCGACTGCTTTAATGTGACATTATGTGAAATTACGTGACTGATCGATTATGTGATTTTCGTGATGTGTGTCACTGTGACCGAGTTATTATGATTTTTATTCGAGACCTTAGCATTTGGAATTTTGATTAAGTTTCCAAAGCAAGTATGGGTTATTTTTATCGAGAAATCGAATGATGCCGGTTTATGAAAATTTTTCCGGGCATAATATTTTTTAAATTATTTTTTTTCCTACGAAGAGGAATATTATAATTGAGTGAGTGCACTAATAATAGTGCTATAGTTATTATTTTGGTCGCATGAATAATTATACTATGGTATTTTTTTAATGAGTGACTTTTCCATAGTTATTGTGATTTTTATTTAATCACCCTTCTCACACTTTATTTTAATTTCACTACCATATGTTATATGCCTTAAATGACTAAGTATGGAGATGAGAGAGTAGAGATTGAGAGTATGTTATGGAGAGTGTAGAGATTATAGAGAGATTAGAGAGAGAGAGATCATCCATTAATTAGCAAATATTCTCCAAGATTTGGAAATCTCCTTTAAAGATTGCAAGATCAAATACAATCTTGCAAAGCCAAACCTCTCTCTCCCTCACTACAATTTTCGGCCAACACCACCTCTCTCCCTCACACACATTTTCTCCCAACACACATACACTCATCTTCTCCATTTATCAATTCCACCATTTTCCTCCATTGATGGAAACCTTCGAAGCTTCCTAAAATATTACCAAACACTTCAAATCACCCTAATATCCTCCCTAAACATATTCTATCCACTTTTGATCAAGAGATTCCTTGAAGAAGAGCCTCAAAATTTAGAGTGAGAAAGTGTAGACTTTGGTAAGAACTTGGGTAAGTAACCATGTTTTCCCTAAAATCTTGTTTGAAAGATGTTGTGTGAGTGTATTCTTGAAAGAGGAGCAAGAAAATCACCCCTCCTTTTCTTTTCCAAATTTTCGAAAAAAGTGGGTCTTCACCCCTTTCAAAATTTTTCTTTTTCTTTTCTTGATTTGGGGTGAAAAATGAGAGTTATGTGATGTGTATTGATGTTTAATATATGTTGTGAAATATGTGTCATGAGATGTGAAACTTTGATGGAAGTTAGTTTACCCAAAAAGGGGAACTTTTGAGTCAATGAGTTAAATGATGAATTGATGAGGTAAATGAGTCTATGAGATGTATATGATGATTATTGATGGAGTAATTTGAGTATAAGATGTCAATTGGAGTTTTTGATGTGAGTTAGACTACTAAAATTAGGGATATGTGTATATATGCCCTTATTTGTGAATTGATGGTTTTGATGTGAGATTAATTGGTTAAAAATGAAAGATCTATGAGTGGATTAAAGATTCATATGTGTTTATAAATTTTGAAAGAGTTTAGTTTAGTAAAAATTAGGACTTTTTGGTCTATGTGTTATTTAAGTGATTTTGCTTGAGATATATGTTTTTAAGCATGATAGTAGTGTCTTTGTATTTTTGATTAAGTCTATTGTAGGCTAAATAAAATTTTGGCTTAGTTTAGTTTGTATGTGTTTTTGAGTTCTTGTATGATGTGAGTTTGATGTTTGATAAAATGAGGTCAAATTGCTCTATGATCATTTATGTGAACTTTATCCTTGTTTTGTTGAGAGTTTTATGTTGATACATGAATTTTCAATAAAATATAGTTTACATGATAAAAAGGGAGTAAATATGTGAATAATGAGTTATATGATGTAAAAGATCATATTTGAGTAATTGAGTAACTTTGAGTATGAAATTGAAAAGGGAATTTGTTAGATATGTTCGTTGAAGTATTTTCTATGAGATTTGAGTTGATGATGAAAGAAAAGAGTCAAGATTGAGTATTACGAGTATTTTGATGTATTTGAATGTTTTTAAGTGCTTTAAGTGCTTAAAATGAGTTTTGATGAGTTTGCATGGTTTAAATGTTGAGTTGAGCATGTTTGTTTGTGTGTATGTTTCGGAGTCGTTTTTCACGACGCGCTGACTCACTGTTTTCAAATTTCAAATCATTTGGACTTCATTTGATATTTTTATAAAATGAAAAACTAAAACTGCTACGTTCTGCCGAATTGTTCGGTGAGTATCCGATAGAGTCATCGTTTCCAGTATCTTTCCTTAGCATTCTGGAACCCAAATTTTTATGGTGGAGACCTGAGTGTCTTAGCTAAGTACCCACCAAATTTCAGACCGTTTTGACAACTTTTACTATTTTTCAAAAATCAAAAATTTCGGTTGCTAAAAACTGCCGAATATGGTAGACTGTAGTAAAACAGTCATATCTCCTAAAATACTTGGAGTTTTTGATCCTACTTTTTTTTAAATGAAACTAGACTCAAAGAGGTTTCTTTTGGTATAAGTTACGACTCCAGGGGAGTTCTGTACAGAGTCTGGTGAGGTTTTAAAGTTGAGTCAGTGCAGAGTGAAGTTTGTTTTTGACTTGTCTATGTGTGTTTTTCATATGCTTAAGTGTTTATACTTGTTTATATGCTTGATTGCTATGAGTTTGAGCCGAGTTGAGAGTTAAATCGATAATAGGACGTGTGAATCCTTAGAAGCCGAGTATACCTAGGGATTGAGTTATAATGGGTAAATAGACGTTGAGTGAGAAGTTATAGTTAAGATGAGATTGGATTTAGTTAATGAGTTTCTGACTAAGGTTTGTTTTATCACATGAACCTTCGATGACGACGATGATGATATATGAAGGCCGAGCGAGACGAAGAAGTAAGTTGCCTGTTTTCCTTTCCAGGATTAGCGAAGGACTTCAGGTGGGCATTATTTTTATATTACGTATATAGAGATCCCCTGCGTGACGTAGGCCTCTTATACGATATTGAAGTGAATAATATGTTTTAACTGTTCAATCCCAATTTAATGAAAGTTATTAATGATGCATGATTGAGTTAAATAATGTTGAACTATTGACTTGCCAATTTTTGAATGATGATGAACTTGTATGCTACCCTCTACTGATGAGACGAATTCGGTCCTGCCACAAGCGGGATTTGTGCACAGAGGTGACTGTGAGCCGTCTATCGGGTCGGCCGGTCACGGTACTCGAGAGGGAGGCCTACTTCTCGGTACCTTGGGTGATAAATTGTAGATGTGGTACTTACATGTGGAGTAATTTGATTGCGCAATCGTTCATTTGATTAATTATGACGCTTATGTTTGAGATTCAGCTTTCACAGGTTTATTTATACTAAAATCCCTGTGATTTGCTTAAAACTGTGGCAAGTTCAATCTATAGCTCTAAGAGCAGCTTTTATTGTTTTTCGGCGTATGTCCACTGAGTATTATGTACTCACGCCCTGCATGTATTTCTAAACGTGCAGGCTAAGCAAGGAGCGAGAATGGTCTGGTGCTGGTGGGGATTTGTTTAGCTGATGTATTTGCTTTATCGCACTTCCTTTTTGTTATTAGAGACTTGATGATTGAGATACTTTGTTTTTATTTTGAAATCAAGCAATTTACTCGCGGTTATATGTCTTCATACATATAATCGATTCGCCTTTTGCTGCAATACTCTGAATATTATGATTCCTTATGAAAAATGAACTATACCCGCTTTGTTTTTGTTCTTGAAATTCCTGATAATTACGAAGTTATGACGATGTTGACGTTTATACCCCTGGAGTTGATTTATGGAGTTTTCCTTAGCACTTTTTCATGCGAGCTTCCGCTTGATGTTCGACCTATTCTTCTTATCTTTTATTCTTTTAAAAATAGTCGTATCGATACTCGTACCCCACTATCACTAGTGTCGGTTTTCGGGCTGCGACAGGGTGGTATCAGAGCAGGTCATCTGCTCTGAGTCTATTGCTTGACTAAGTTGAACCCTTGATTGCTCCTACTCTTTTAAAATTGAGTACTAGTCTAATTTGAATTCTTAGACTAGTTTGAGAGAGTCAGTTCGAAACGAAACCCCAGCACCCCATCTCCTCCGGCTTAACGAGGTAAGAGGTTGATGTTGTTTCTTGTTGCTTTCCTGTTGAGAGCTGAGTTTGATTCACTAATGAGTTGCGTATTGTTTTGATGGCGGAAATGTTTGAGGTGATGGATTCTGATATGAGGCAGTTGTTGTGCCACCACTTCCCGAGGAGCTGTTTTCGATTGCACCTTCACCCCCAGCTGATCCGATTCCAGTTTCATCTGAACCTCAGATTGAGCAAGTGCCCTATGATCCTTATCCGAGGGTCGTTCCCTTACCGGAGCCGGGAACGTTGGAGTTTCAGTTATTTATGCATCCAGTTTTCTACCCACCGTCCCGAGATGCCCAGGAGGGAGGATCTCGGCCAGCCCTGCTCGACAGCGACGAGGAGGACCCCGATGAGGAGACTCTGGAGATGACGGTCGGCTATGGACGGACCCAGCCACTGCAGCGTCATACTACTACCGATAGAGTTGAGACATGGGTACCTGTTCCTGAGGTGCCGGTTTATGGTCCGATGGTGGACACCGATGTCGAGGATGAGCCGAGCGATGATAGCGTCTACCGACTGATTGACGAGTACGAGAGTCAGGAGTCAGAGCCGAGCAAGGAGACGGAGCCGAGTGAAGATATGGAGGTTGACGAGGCGACGAGCAGGATTTCAGGAGACGATAGCTAGTTAGCACGTGTATCTAGTAGACACGTACATATGTATAGATGTATAGTTGAATATATATATATATAGGTAGAGAAGCATAGTATAGTGCGTATTAGTAGATAGTGTATATCTATAGACGCTTAGTACTAATGATGCTTGTATAGCTAGAGCATCATTTTAGTGTTAGGACCTTTGTACATAGGATCCTACTTTTGGTAAAAGACCTCGAGAGAGAGGCAATTTTCCTTATATATATATATATACAGAGATGTAGATGATTAGTGAGTTCCACTACCTTTATCAGATCTTTGAGAATGATGATGTTGATGCTTGATGATAAATGAGAAATAGAGGTTGATGAGAATTACGAACGATGATAGACGAAAAATAGAGTAGACGAGAATCTTGAAAATTTTGAGATCGCACATGAGATATAGAAGTGAAGTGAGAAAAAGAGAAATTGCATTTAGTAATGACGAACGATTAGTTTCGAGGCCTATAGTTATATGATTCGTTTTCCTTATAGTATACCTCCGAGAAGAAGAGGGAACGGAAGGAACATAAATCGAGAAGAAGATAAAGAAGAGGAGCAGAGAGACCAACAGTTGAGATAATACGACGAGAGTTAGAGATTTCATCACGATTTATAGACACGACCCCAAATAGGACGAACGTATTATGGAGACTTCATGGGATGCATAGATGCTATTGACCAATTGTACTTTGAAATAGAGGTACTTTCACCGGGACCGCGCGTATCATCGCTAGAGTAGTCATGAGAGTAGGCTTATTAAGTCCCTATCCCGCTTGGTCGTATTTAAATTTTTCTGCATCCATTTGAACTCCAACAGGAGATGAATTAATTGCTATTGAGAAATTTTTCCAGATCCACTGTGTTCGAGCCTAAGTCGTTTGTGTTGGAAATCCTTACCCCTTGCTTTAACAGTGGACAATTTATTCATTTTCCACTTAGTGGATTGCTTCTACTCCCAATATTGATTTACTTCCATCATATCATATCTCAGTTTTATTCTAGTTCTGTTCTAGCTTTTGATCTTCCTTTGATTGTAACTTCTTCATTATCCTTGAGATAGTACTGGCTATTATGGAATCATTCCATAACTTGAGCTCGTCTTGTTCAAGATCAGACATTTTTATTCATCACATCCTATTCCCTACCACATCCGACAAGAGTTAGGAATGTCTAGGTAACTAGGATGGCATAACAAGAGGAGTGATTGGGAGAACCACGATTTATGAGAGCAATCGTAGGATATAATTATTACGGGACGAGCACAACTTTTCGACCATGAATTTTCTTTTATTAGCCAGTTATGCAGAAAGCTAACCATTTCGAGGATGAGAATAAGTGATGCTAAGACAGAGTAGGCAGTAGCAGATTCAAGAAGATCAAGATGACAGGTTAGAGCAGATAATGTATTCCACGATAGCAGACTGAGATGACGACTAGTATAGATGTAGCATCGTCGTAGTATTAGGGGATGTTTTATTTTCGTTATGCCCCGCAATTAGTAAGAGTTCTCGGGAGAGAAAATTTTCTTAAGTGTTCATATGACGATGACCAGAGTCTCTATGCTTGAGTAGAGTTTTGATCTGATGTTGCGATGATAGACATGAAATATGTCTTTGACGTTGAGTTATGAGAATTTAGAAAATAGTATGATGTTGAGTAAGAGTTTTATGATTTGTGAGTTATGAGAATTAGTTCTAAGGTTGATATGTGTTCCCTTAGACTTTTGTCGAGGAAGAAAAATCGATTGAAGAAAGAAATAGAGTTGATAATATAAGATAAGGCAATAAAACCGTAGCTGTATACGATCGTCAGTTTCGTGACTTGGTTCGGTGTGCCACATATCGAGAAGAGATGAACGAGAAGATGTCAGAATAGTTCCGATCAGGTTTGAGACAAGAGATTCGAGTCGATTTAACGAGTCAGAGTACGTGTATGTGTACTGAAGCATTAAATAGAGCGCTAGATATGGAACTAACAAAGCAGCCAGAGAAGGCGATTCAAGCTTCAGCACCCCAATCGAATTAGAGCATCCAAACGTGAAATCCACCTTTTTCCGGACGAGGGCAAGAAGAAAAGAGAAAATGGGACGACCGAAGTCAAGGCCCTAAGAAGCCGTGGCAGAGTCAGAATGTGCCACCGCCATATCAGAACTGAGACAAATGGCCTTATGTTGGCCCAACTGCCCCAGCAGCAGTCTTTAAAGGACCGCGAGGGATATCGCCTTGCCCGAAGAGCAATAAACTACGTTTGGGAGGGTGTAAAATGGGACAATATACTTGCTACACCTGCGAAAGGGTTGGACACTACTCGAACCAGTGTCCGAATCGGCAGCAAAGTGGAAGCGGAGAACGACCGAGTCAGTTTTGGCCGCAACTCGAAAGCAATGGAGGGAACTCTACCGCTACCTCTACCACAGCGACAACAGCCAGCCTATCGACCACGTCAGTCAAGAAGGCAACCACCAGCCCCGTAGATGAATTAATCCCATCACCAGATACTGTTCGCGCTTGAGCAGAAAGTACCGGACAAGAATCGAGGAAATTTGACAGGTATAGGCGAGATGAAAGGTGTGCCCAGAGTATTTTTGTTCGATACTGAACGTAGAGCCTGCTCCACAACCTCTAAAGAGTAACCACACCCATAGGCAGAACTACTACGGTTTCGCACGTGTGCCCTAACTTAGAATTTAAGTTAGAATCGATTAAGCTCGAGGCAAGAGACCTGAGATTGATGCCTATGTGACACTTGGATATAATTTTGGAATGGACTGGTTACAGGAAAACCATGCGAAGATACAATGCAAGGAGAGACGGATATCTTTTCAGCCACTTGGCCAAGAACCTACTTCCTTCATTAGCATTAAGAGAAAATGAAAGAAGACGCCGATCATATCGGTACTACAAGCAAGGAAACTCTTGCGAAGAAAAGATACAACAGCGCACGTTGTATATTTGAACCAGAGAGACGAATCCAAGGTGAACGTTGATGACGTACCCGTCGTGCGAGAGTACAAAGATGTTTTCCTGAAACTTTACCAGGATTACCACCAGATCGACAATTTGAGTTTACGATTGACCTTGAACCCGGTACCGCACCGACGTCGAAAGTGCCGTATAGAGTGGCCCATGTAGAGTTGCAAAAGTTAAAGCTGCAACTCCAAGAACTTCTAGAGATGGGTAGATTCTTTTGACGTTGGAGACAATGTTTTCTGTAAGTTCTCCCTATCTTGGGGAGTGTATCGTTTTCGAATAAAGGAAAGTTCAAACCGAGATATATAGAACCTTATGATATATTAGAGAAGGTAGGCCCTGTAGCCTATAAACTAGCGTTGCCTCCGAGCTTCGCGAACGTCTATGACGTTTTCCATGTTTCTCAATTGAGAAAGTACATGTTTGATCCAAAACACGTCATCCATCAAGAAGAAGTATCCCTGGAATCAGATTTGAGCTATGAAGAGAGACCTGATGCTATTTTGGACCGGAAGATCCAACAATTGAGGAACAAGTCGATTCCTTTGGTGAAAATCCAATGGAGACATCACGGTCAAGAATAATCAACATAGGAACTTGACGAGAAGATGAAAGAGAGGTATCCAGAGCTTCTTCCCGAAGATGAATAACTCAAATTTCGGGACGAAATTTTTTTTAAGGGGGGTAGGATGTAACACCCCGTACTTTTCCTTATGTTGTGATATAGTGTCTTAGCACTATTGAGAGTACTGAGATGTCGAGATGCGAGACTATTTTTTTATGATTAGATAAGACAGATTGTCTTTAAATAGAGATACGAGTGACTAAACCGAGGATAGAGTTAGAATGATGAGATTCGAGAAATGAGCTGAGATAGAGATGCTGATTGAATTGAGTTGAGATTTTATTTTATTTCCGATTACCGTAATAAATTTACCAGATACTGAGTTATCAGAGTTTGACTGACCTATTAAAGAGAATAGGTATAATGAGTCTAACCTAGAGTCAAGGAAGAAAGAGTGAGAACCTTGATGAAAAGAGTCGGTCCGAGAGATGTCTAGTTTGTTTGGTTTGCCGACTGCTTTAATGTGACATTATGTGAAATTACGTGACTGATCGATTATGTGATTTTCGTGATGTGTGTCACTGTGACCGAGTTATTATGATTTTTATTCGAGACCTTAGCATTTGGAATTTTGATTAAGTTTCCAAAGCAAGTATGGGTTATTTTTATCGAGAAATCGAATGATGCCGGTTTATGAAAATTTTTCCGGGCATAATATTTTTTAAATTATTTTTTTTCCTACGAAGAGGAATATTATAATTGAGTGAGTGCACTAATAATAGTGCTATAGTTATTATTTTGGTCACATGAATAATTATACTATGGTATTTTTTTAATGAGTGACTTTTCCATAGTTATTGTGATTTTTATTTAATCACCCTTCTCACACTTTATTTTAATTTCACTACCATATGTTATATGCCTTAAATGACTAAGTATGGAGATGAGAGAGTAGAGATTGAGAGTATGTTATGGAGAGTGTAGAGATTAGAGAGAGATTAGAGAGAGAGAGATCATCCATTAATTAGCAAATATTCTCCAAGATTTGGAAATCTCCTTTAAAGATTGCAAGATCAAATACAATCTTGCAAAGCCAAACCTCTCTCTCCCTCACTACAATTTTCGGCCAACACCACCTCTCTCCCTCACACACATTTTCTCCCAACACACATACACTCATCTTCTCCATTTATCAATTCCACCATTTTCCTCCATTGATGGAAACCTTCGAAGCTTCCTAAAATATTACCAAACACTTCAAATCACCCTAATATCCTCCCTAAACATATTCTATCCACTTTTGATCAAGAGATTCCTTGAAGAAGAGCCTCAAAATTTAGAGTGAGAAAGTGTAGACTTTGGTAAGAACTTGGGTAAGTAACCATGTTTTCCCTAAAATCTTGTTTGAAAGATGTTGTGTGAGTGTATTCTTGAAAGAGGAGCAAGAAAATCACCCCTCCTTTTCTTTTCCAAATTTTCGAAAAAAGTGGGTCTTCACCCCTTTCAAAATTTTTCTTTTTCTTTTCTTGATTTGGGGTGAAAAATGAGAGTTATGTGATGTGTATTGATGTTTAATATATGTTGTGAAATATGTGTCATGAGATGTGAAACTTTGATGGAAGTTAGTTTACCCAAAAAGGGGAACTTTTGAGTCAATGAGTTAAATGATGAATTGATGAGGTAAATGAGTCTATGAGATGTATATGATGATTATTGATGGAGTAATTTGAGTATAAGATGTCAATTGGAGTTTTTGATGTGAGTTAGACTACTAAAATTAGGGATATGTGTATATATGCCCTTATTTGTGAATTGATGGTTTTGATGTGAGATTAATTGGTTAAAAATGAAAGATCTATGAGTGGATTAAAGATTCATATGTGTTTATAAATTTTGAAAGAGTTTAGTTTAGTAAAAATTAGGACTTTTTGGTCTATGTGTTATTTAAGTGATTTTGCTTGAGATATATGTTTTTAAGCATGATAGTAGTGTCTTTGTATTTTTGATTAAGTCTATTGTAGGCTAAATAAAATTTTGGCTTAGTTTAGTTTGTATGTGTTTTTGAGTTCTTGTATGATGTGAGTTTGATGTTTGATAAAATGAGGTCAAATTGCTCTATGATCATTTATGTGAACTTTATCCTTGTTTTGTTGAGAGTTTTATGTTGATACATGAATTTTCAATAAAATATAGTTTACATGATAAAAAGGGAGTAAATATGTGAATAATGAGTTATATGATGTAAAAGATCATATTTGAGTAATTGAGTAACTTTGAGTATGAAATTGAAAAGGGAATTTGTTAGATATGTTCGTTGAAGTATTTTCTATGAGATTTGAGTTGATGATGAAAGAAAAGAGTCAAGATTGAGTATTACGAGTATTTTGATGTATTTGAATGTTTTTAAGTGCTTTAAGTGCTTAAAATGAGTTTTGATGAGTTTGCATGGTTTAAATGTTGAGTTGAGCATGTTTGTTTGTGTGTATGTTTCGGAGTCGTTTTTCACGACGCGCTGACTCACTGTTTTCGAGGGGTTCTTGATACCCAAACACCCTGAAAATTTTATGGTAAGTATATTTGAGAGTCTTGAGCATACCGGTAAAATTTCAAATCATTTGGACTTCATTTGATATTTTTATAAAATGAAAAACTAAAACTGCTACGTTCTGCCGAATTGTTCGGTGAGTATCCGATAGAGTCATCGTTTCCAGTAGCTTTCCTTAGCATTCTGGAACCCAAATTTTTATGGTGGAGACCTGAGTGTCTTAGCTAAGTACCCACCAAATTTCAGACCGTTTTGACAACTTTTACTATTTTTCAAAAATCAAAAATTTCGGTTGCTAAAAACTGCCGAATATGGTAGACTGTAGTAAAACAGTCATATCTCCTAAAATACTTGGAGTTTTTGATCCTACTTTTTTTTAAATGAAACTAGACTCAAAGAGGTTTCTTTTGGTATAAGTTACGACTCCAGGGGAGTTCTGTACAGAGTCTGGTGAGGTTTTAAAGTTGAGTCAGTGCAGAGTGAAGTTTGTTTTTGACTTGTCTATGTGTGTTTTTCATATGCTTAAGTGTTTATACTTGTTTATATGCTTGATTGCTATGAGTTTGAGCCGAGTTGAGAGTTAAATCGATAATAGGACGTGTGAATCCTTAGAAGCCGAGTATACCTAGGGATTGAGTTATAATGGGTAAATAGACGTTGAGTGAGAAGTTATAGTTAAGATGAGATTGGATTTAGTTAATGAGTTTCTGACTAAGGTTTGTTTTATCACATGAACCTTCGATGACGACGATGATGATATATGAAGGCCGAGCGAGACGAAGAAGTAAGTTGCCTGTTTTCCTTTCCAGGATTAGCGAAGGACTTCAGGTGGGCATTATTTTTATATTACGTATATAGAGATCCCCTGCGTGACGTAGGCCTCTTATACGATATTGAAGTGAATAATATGTTTTAACTGTTCAATCCCAATTTAATGAAAGTTATTAATGATGCATGATTGAGTTAAATAATGTTGAACTATTGACTTGCCAATTTTTGAATGATGATGAACTTGTATGCTACCCTCTACTGATGAGACGAATTCGGTCCTGCCACAAGCGGGATTTGTGCACAGAGGTGAATGTGAGCTGTCTATCGGGTCGGCCGGTCACGGTACTCGAGAGGGAGGCCTACTTCTCGGTACCTTGGGTGATAAATTGTAGATGTGGTACTTACATGTGGAGTAATTTGATTGCGCAATCGTTCATTTGATTAATTATGACGCTTATGTTTGAGATTCAGCTTTCACAGGTTTATTTATACTAAAATCCCTGTGATTTGCTTAAAACTGTGGCAAGTTCAATCTATAGCTCTAAGAGCAGCTTTTATTGTTTTTCGGCGTATGTCCACTGAGTATTATGTACTCACGCCCTGCATGTATTTCTAAACGTGCAGACTAAGCAAGGAGCGAGAATGGTCTGGTGCTGGTGGGGATTTGTTTAGCTGATGTATTTGCTTTATCGCACTTCCTTTTTGTTATTAGAGACTTGATGATTGAGATACTTTGTTTTTATTTTGAAATCAAGCAATTTACTCGCGGTTATATGTCTTCATACATATAATCGATTCGCCTTTTGCTGCAATACTCTGAATATTATGATTCCTTATGAAAAATGAACTATACCCGCTTTGTTTTTGTTCTTGAAATTCCTGATAATTACGAAGTTATGACGATGTTGACGTTTATACCCCTGGAGTTGATTTATGGAGTTTTCCTTAGCACTTTTTCATGCGAGCTTCCGCTTGATGTTCGACCTATTCTTCTTATCTTTTATTCTTTTAAAAATAGTCGTATCGATACTCGTACCCCACTATCACTAGTGTCGGTTTTCGGGCTGCGACACAGATTGTCTTTCGAATAGTGATACGAGTAAATAAACCGATGATGGAATTAGAGTGATGAGATTTGAGAAATGAGTTGAGATAGAGATGCTGATTGAATTGAGATGAGATTTTATTTTATTTCCAACTACCGGGAATAGAGTTACCGGATACCGAGTTATCAGAGTTTGATTGTCCTATTAAGAATATATGAATAATAAGTTGGAAATAGAGTCGAGAAAGAAAGAGTGAGAACCTCGATGAAAATAGTCGGTTAGAGAGAGACGTTTAGTCTGTTTGTGTTTGCCGACTGCTTTGATGAGATGTTATGTGAATTACGTGACTGATTGATTATGTGATTTCTGTTACGTGTGTCATTATGACCAAGTTACTATGATTTTTATTTGAGACCTTAGCACATGGATTTTTGATTAAGTTTCCAAAGAAAGTGCGATTTATTTTTATCGAGAAATCAAATGATGCCGGTTTATGGAAATTTTTCCTGGCATAATATTTTTTTAAAAAATTATTTTTCCTATGAGGATGAATATTATAATTGAGTGAGTGCACTAATATTAGTGCTATAATTATTTTATTTGATCACATGAATAATTATGCTATGGTATTTTATTAATGAGTAACATTTCCATAGTTATTGTGATTATTAATTGATCACCCTTCTCACATTTTTCTTTAATTTCCCTACCATGTGACTAAATACCACAAATTTACCAAGTGTAGAGATTAAGAGAGTGTAGAGATTAGTGAGAGAGTGTAGAGATTAAAGAGAGAGAGATCAAGGCAATTAATGCCCAATATTCACTAAGATTACAAATCTTTCATAAGATTTCCAAATCCATTTCATATCTTGCAAATTTCTCTCTCTCCTTTCCTCCCTAACTTTCGACCACCACCTCTCTCCCTTCTCTCTCACATTTCCTCCATTGTCAACCATGGGAGAGACCTTCGAAGCTTCACCAAAATATGCCAAACACATAAATCACCAACAAAATCCCACATAAACACATCCTAGCTACTTGAATTCAAGAGAATCATTGGAGATTGCTTCCAAGGCTAGAGAGAGAAAGTGTGATTGTTGGTGTAAAGTTTGGGTAAGTGATTTATAAATTCATAGATATGACTTGTATGAGATTGTATGTGTGTATTCTTGAGAATTTGAAGCAAGAAAATCACCCCCTTCATTTTTCTAAATTTTCGAAAATTTGGGTCTCATACCCTTCAAAAAAATTTCTTCTTCTTTCTTTGAATTGGGGTGAGGAAAGTGATCTATGTGATGTTTGGTGATGATTGTTGTGTGTTTTGAAAAGCTATGCTTTGAGATGTAAAAATTGGATGAGTTTAGTTTACCCCAATTTGGGAATTTTTTTTGAGTTGATGATTAAAGTGATGAATTGATGATGAGGATGAGTCCATGAGATGTATATGATGATGATTGATGGAATAAATTGAGTATATGATGTCAATTGATGAGTTTGATGTGAGTTAGTTTAATAAAATTATGGATATGTGTATCTATGCTCTAATTTATTAATTGATGGTTTTTATGTGAGAATAAAGGTTAAAATTGATAGATCTATGATGAGATTAAAAATCCATGTGTGTTTATAAAATTTCAAAGAGTTTAGTTTAATAAAAATTAGGATTTTCTTGCTTATATGTCTATTAAGTGATTTGACTTAAGATATATGAAATTGAGCATGATA
Organism: Salvia miltiorrhiza; assembly: GCF_028751815.1. Classification (NCBI taxonomy): domain Eukaryota; kingdom Viridiplantae; phylum Streptophyta; class Magnoliopsida; order Lamiales; family Lamiaceae; genus Salvia; species Salvia miltiorrhiza. The sequence continues at coordinate 45,480,845 of NC_080394.1, read as the reverse complement.
TTAGTGTTTTAATATGTTTGATTAAGTCTATTGTAAGCTAAGTAAAATTTGGACTTAGTTTAGTTTGAATGAGTTTTTGAGTTTTCATATTTGGAGAGGTCAATGAATGATAAAATGAGGTCTAATTGATTTATGATCATTATGTGAACGTTTGTCATGCTTTTGTTAAGAGTTTGCGTTGATACATGAGTTATCATTAGAGTTTAGTTTACATGATAAAAAGGGGATTTATATGTGTAAAATGAGTTATATGATGTATGAGGTCATTAATGAGTGTTTGGGTAATTTTGAGCATGAGAATGAAAAGAGAATTGAATTGATGCGTTCGTTGAAACGTTTCCCTTGAGATTTGAGTTAAGATGTAAAAGAGGAGAGTTAATTTGAGTATGATGAGTATTATAATGTTTTTGAATGTTTGTGAGTGTTATATGTGTTTAAGATGAGCTTTGATTGGTTTTCTTTGAAGGAATGTTGAGCTGAGCATTTAAGAGTTTGAGATGAGATTTTGGTGATTTTCGTAGGCTTACTGACCTACTGTGATAGACGGTTTTCCGATGTCAAAAAGCTTTGAAAATTTTATAGAAAGTCTCTACATGAGTCCTGAATACCCCTGTAAAATTGAATGTCATTTGGACTTCATTTACTATTTTAATAAAATAAAAACCTTAAACTGCACATTTCTACCGAGAGTTGCAGAGAACAGGGGAAAGAGTCATTACTTTCAGTGGCTTCTTGTGTAATCTAGCCTTCCACATTTTTATGGTATTAACCTTATTGTGTTAGCTAGATATAAACCACATTTGATCCCATTTTGACAACATTTACTATTTTTCAAAAATCAAAGTTTTCGATTGCTCAAAACTGCCGAATATGGTAGACTGTAGTAAAACAGTCATATCACCCAAACCACTTGGAGTTTTTGACTCTACTTTTTTTTTATATGAAACTAGACTCGAAGACCTTTCTTTTGGTATGAGTCTCGAGTCAAGGAGATGTCGGAGTCACAACTGATTAATTTTTGAAGTTGAGTCAGTGTATAAACAGAGCATGTTTTGTTGATGTTTGATTGTATTTTCTTATGTGCCTTACGTGTTTGTGTTGCCTATGTGTTTGAGTGAAAATTAGACGAGTCTTATATGAGAGATAAATCGAGAATTAGAACCATGATTTTCTTGAAACCTATCCTTGAGCTTAAGGATTTGAGATGAGTGGAGAGTCTATATAGAGTTGAATAAGGAAATAGAATATGAGATAGAGCAAGAGTTAAGGCATGAGATTTGTTAATGAGTTTCGAATCGAGATTCATTTTATGACATGAACCTTCGATGATGATGATGATCCCTGAAGACACGAGCAGAGCAAGGAAGTAAGTAACTCCGCTTTGACGGGAGATTTTGAGTAAGGTCTTCAGGTGGGCAATATTTTGAGTATACGTATATCGTACGAGCTTTCTAAAATGATTTGATGATGTTATGAGATTAACAAATGTTTTGAGATAAATGATGTTTGAGAATTGTTTGACTTGCCAATTTTTGATGTTGAGCTTGTGTGTTACCCTCTACTGATGAGACGAATTCGGTCCTGCCTCAAGCGGGATTTTGTGCACAGAGGTGACTGTGAGCCGTCTTCGGGTCGGCCGATCACGGTACTTGAGAGGGAGGCCTACTTCTCAGTACCTTTGATGATGAGTAGTGGATGCGGTACATACATGATGAATGTTTAAACTGCGTAGTTACTTTATTATGATGTTATGATTATTAAAACTGCATGCACAGATTCATTTACGCTAAATTATTTATGTGTATTGCTGAGAGGTGGCAAGCTTCAAACTTATAGCTCTAAGAGCACCTTTCTTGTTTTTTTCGGCGTTTGCCCACTGAGTATTATGTACTCACGCCCTGCATGTATTTCTAAATGTGCAGGCTAAGCGAGGAGTGAGATTGGTCTGGTGCTGGTGGGGGATCATTAGATGACGTATTTACTTTATCGTATTTCCTTTTTATCGATAAAGTCTTGATGTGAAGTTACTTTGAATATGAATCAAGTGATATACTCACGGTTATGTGTCTTCATACATATAATCGGTTCGCCTTTTGCTGCGATACTCTGCATATTATGTTTCCTTATGAAAAATAAGCTATACTTGTTTTGTTTTTGTTCATGAAATTCCTGATAATTAAAAAGTTATAACGACGTTGACGATTTTACCCTTGGGTTCATTTATGATGATTTCCCTTGGCATGCTTTGATGCGAGCTTCCGCTTGATTTTCAACCTATTCTTCTTATCTTTTATTCTTTTAAAAATAGTCGTATCGATACTCGTACCCCACTATCACTAGTGTCGGGAATCGGGCTGCGACAGGGTGGTATCAGAGCAGGTCATCTGCTCTGAGTCTATTGCTTGACTGAGTTGAACCTTTGATTACTGATATCTTTTTAAATTGAGTACTAGTCTAATTTGAATTCTTAGGCTAGTTTGAGAGAGTCAGTTTGAAACGAAACCCCAACACCCCATCTCCTCCGGCTTAATGAGGTAAGAGGTTGATGTTGTTTCTTATTGTTTTCCTGTTGAGAGCTGAGTTTGATTCACTAATGAGTTATGTATTGTTTTGATGGCGGAATTGTTTGAGATGATGGATTCTGATATGAGGCAGTTGATGTGGAATATGAGGAGAGATGATGAGGCTAGTATAGCCGATGCCCCACTGTATCTAACGAGGACGAGTATGTTGTTGATTGAGATGTACCAAGTAAGTTTCGTATCCATTCTCTAATGGACATGATGTTTTATATTACAGGATGCCGAGTCATATTGAGACAGCGATGCAGCGATGGTTCAGGGAGTATATCCCGGACGAGGATGACACCTTGGGTGAACTTCTAGCACACTATCACCGACGATGGAGGAGGGCTATTCCCTATGGGATCGATGGCGCGGAGGCCATTACGCTTTTGATTCCACTACTGCCACCTTTGTGGCGAGACTGGGCGACATCTTTAGTGCCCCAGTATGTAGATACTACCTGGTTGGAGGGCATCAGGTACGGAGACCTTAGTGGCTTCATCGCGACGCTGAGCCACCGTTACTTTGCTTATGGCGATCCGCCTTCACCGCCGTATGAAGAGCTTGAGGGACCAGCCCAGGGAAGGGAGCTAGTTGTTGTGCCTCCACCTCTCGAGGAGCCGTTTCCGATGGCACCTCTACCCCCAGCTGATCCGATTCCAGTTTCTCTTGAGTCTGATGATTCAGAGCCGATGGTCTTCGAGCCGTACTCTCCTGGGATTGAGCATGACCTGTTTGCATTTGTATCACTTATTCCTTCTCCCAGCGCTGATTTACCGCCTTGGGATTTGACACCGGCGACGACACCCTTGCCATTGCCACCCGCTGAGTCGGCGCAGCCGATTGTCTCTACTGAGTCTGAGACGCAGCATGTTCCTTTCGATCCATATCCGAGGGTTGCCCCGTTACCTGAGCTAGGCACTTTGGCCTTTCAGACGTATATGCACTCGATTCTATATTCACCATCCCGAGACGCCCAGGAGGGAGGATCTCGGCCGGCACGCTCCGATAGTGATGAGGAGGACCTCGATGAGGAGACTCCAGAGATGACGGTCGGCCACGGACGGACCCAGCCATTACAGCGTCATATTACTGCCGACGGAATCGAGACATGGGTACCTGTTCCCGAGGTGCCGGTTTTTGGTCCGATGATGGACACCGACGTCAAGGATGAGCCGAGCGACGATAGCGTCTACCGACTGATCGACGAGTACGAGAGTCAGGAGTCAGAGCCGAGTGAGGATATGGAGGTTGACGATGCGACGAGCAGGATTTCAGGAGACGACGACTAGCGATCACGTGTATCTAGTAGACGCGTACATATGTATAGATGCATAGTTGATATATACTTATATGTGTATATATAGGTAGAGAGGCATAGTATAGTGTGTATGTGTAGATAGCATAGATCTATAGATGCTTAGTACCTATGATGCCTGTATAACCAGTGCATCATTTTAGTGTTAGGACCTTTGTACATAGGATCCTACTTTGTAAAAGACCTCGAGAGAGAGGTAATTTTCCTTATATATATATACAGAGATGTTGATGATTAGTGAGTTTCACTATCTTTATCAGAGCTTTGAGAATGATGATGATGTTGAGGCTTGATGATAAACGAGAAATAGAGATTGATGAGAATTACGAACGATGATAGACGAGAAATAGACTGTACGAGAATTTTGAGAGTTTTGAGATCACAAACGAGATATAGAAGTGAAGTGAGAAAAAGAGAAATTTGTATTTTGTATTGACGAACGCCTAGTTTCAAGGCCGATAGTTATATAATTCTTTTTCCTTTATAGTATACCTCCGAGAAGAAGAGGGAACAAAAGGAACATAAACCGAGAAGAAGATGAAGAAGAGGAGCAGAGAAACCAACCGTTGAGATAATACGACGAGAGTTAGAGTTTTTATCGCGATTTAGAGACACGACCCTAATAGGACGAACGTATTATGGAGACTTCATGGGATGCATAAATGCTATTGACCAATTGTACTTTGAAATAGAGGTACTTTCATCGGGACAACGCGTATCATCACTAGAGTAGTCATGAGAGTAGACTTATTGAGTCCCTATCCCGCTTGGTCGTATTTAAATTTTTCTGCATCCATTTGAACTCCAACAGGAGATGAACTATTTGCTATTGAGAAAATTTTTCCAGATCCACTATGTTTGAGCCTGAGCCGTTTGTGTTGGAAATCTTTACCCCTTGCTTTAACAGTGGACAATTTTTTATTTTCCACTTAGTGGATTGTTTCTACTTCCAGTATTGATTTATTCTCATCATATCATATCTCAGTTTTATTCTAGCTTCTGTTCTAACTTTTGATCTTACCTTAATTGTAACTTCTTCATTATCCTTGAAATAGCACTGGCTATTATGGAATCATTCCATTACTTGAGCTCGTCTTGTTCAAGATCAGACATTTTTATTTATCACATCCTATTCCCTACCACATCCGACAAGAGTTAGGAATGTCTAGGTGACTAGGATAGTATGACGAGAAGAGTGTGTGGAAGAAACATGAATTATGGGAGCAGTCGTAAACTATATTATTACGGGACGAGCACAACTTTTCGATCATGGATTTTCTTATATTAGCCAAGTATGCAAAAAGCTAACCAATTCGAGGATGAGAAGAAGTGATGCTAAGCCAGAATAGGCAATAGCAGATTCAAGAAGATCGAGATGATGGGTTAGAGCAGATAATGTTTTCCACGATAGCAGACTGAGATAACGACTAGTATAGATATAGCATCGTCGTAATATTAGGGGATGTTTTATTTTCGTTACGCCCCGCAATTAGTAAGAGTTCTCGAAAGAGAAAAATTTCTTATATATATATGTCTAAATGACGATGACCAGAGAGTCTCTATGCTTGAGTAGAGTTTTGATCTGATGTTGCGATGATAGACATGAAATATGTCTTTGACGTTGAGTTATGAGAATTGAGGAAATAATATGATGTTGAGTAAGAGTCTTATGATTTGTGAGTTATGAGAATTAGTTCTAAGGTTGACATATGTTCCCTTAGACTTTTGTCGAGAAAGAGAAACCGAATAAAGAAAGAAATAGAGTTGATGATATGAGATAAGGCAATAAAACCGTAGCTGATTACGAACGTCAGTTTCGCGACCTGGTTCGGTATGCCACATGTCGAGAAGAGTTGAACGAGAAGATGTCAGGATTGTTTCGATCGGATTTGAGACAAGAGGTACGAGACGATTTAACGAGTCAAAGTGCGGTTATGTGTACTGAAGCATTAAATAGAGCTTTTGATATAGAACTGGCAATGCAGCCAGAGAACGCGATTTGAGCTTCAACACCCCAAACGAGTTGGAGCACTCCAACATGCAAATAACTTTTGCTGGACGAGGGCAAGAAGGAAAGAGAAAATGGGACGACCAAAGTCAAGATCCCAAGAAGCCGTGGCAGAGTCAGAATACGCAACCGCAATATCAGAACTGAGACAAACGGCCTTATGTTGGCCCAACTGCCCCAGAAGCAGTCAACCTTCAAGGATCGCGAGGGTTATCGACTTGTCGAAGAGCAATAAATTACATCTGAGAGAATGCAAGAGGAGACAGAATAACTGTTACACCTGCGGAAGGGTCGGGCACTACTCGAACCAGTGTCCGAATCGTCAGCAAAGTGAAAGCGGAGGACGACCGAGTCAGTTTCGGCCACAACTCAAAGCAATGGAGAGAACTCTACCGCCACCTCTACCACAGCGACAACAGCCAGCCTACCGACCACATCAGTCAAGAAGGCAACCACCAGCCCCGCAGGCAAATCAACCGCACCACCAGAGACTGTTCGCGCTTGAGTAAAAAGCACCAGACAAGAATAGAAGAAAATTGCCAAATATAGGCGAGTTGAGAGGTGTACCCATAGTATTTTTGTTCGACACTGAACGTAGAGCTTGCTCCAGAACCTCTAAAGGGTAACCACACTTATAGGCAGAATTACTACGGTTTCATCTGTGTACCCCAACTTAGAATTCGAGTTAAGATCGACTAAGCTCGATGCTAAAAATCTGAGACTGATGCATAGGTGGCACTTGGACATAAATTTGTGGGAACGAATTGGTAATAGAAGAACCATGCGAAGATACAATGCAAGGAGAGACGGATATCTTTTCAGCCATCTGGCCAAGAACCTACTTCCTTCATTGGTATTGAGAGAAAATGGAAGAAGACGCCGATCATCTCGGCACTGCAAGCAAGAAATCTCTTGCGAAAAAAAAAAGATACAACCGCGTATGTTGTATATCTGAACCAGAGAGACAAATTCAAGGCAAACGTTGATGACGTGTCAGTTGTACGAGAGTATAAAGACATTTTTCCCGAGACTTTACTGGGATTACCCCAGACCGACAGCTTGAGTTTATGACCGATTTAGAGTCTGGCGCCGTACCGACGTCGAAAGCGCCGTACAGAATGGCCCCCACAGAGTTGCAAGAGTTAAAGCTGCAACTCTAAGAACTTCTAGATATGAGTTTCATTCGACCCAGTGTTTCCCCGTGGGGAGCACCAGTTCTGGTTGTTAAAAGAAAGATGGAGGCTTGAGGCTGTGTATCGATTATCGAGAGTTGAACAAAGTGACGTTAAAGAATAAGTATCCATTACCCCGGATTGATGATCTGTTCGATCAACTACAAGGAGCGAGCACTTTTTCAAAGTTTGACATGAGAACGAGATACCATCAGCTGAAGATACGATCGGAAGATATTTCCGTAGACGGCATCGTGTATGCAATATGGAATTACTATAAACTCAAGGATGTTTGGAAGAGATGCCTTCCGGATTAACGAATTCTCCGGCAGTATTCATGGATCTCATGAATCGCGTTTTTCACGAATACTTAGACAAGTTCGTGTTAGTCTTCATAGACGATATCCGGATTTACTCGAAGAGTAAACGAGAACACGAAGAGCATTTAAGGATCGTGTTAAAGAGATTGTGAACTGAAAAGCTTTGTATGAAGTTAGTAAATGCGAGCTTTGGCTTAAAGAAATCAATTTTCTTGGTCATATCGTTTCCGCGAGAGGAATTGAGGTAGACCCAGCGAAAGTCCAAGCGATACAGGAGTGGAGATTGCCAACCACACTGCACGAGATTCGCAGTTTTCTGGGATTAGCAGGGTATTATCGAAGTTTTATTGAGGGCTTTTCGAAAATCGCTAAGCCATTGACGCACCTGCTAAAGAAAGAAGTCAAGTTCATTGGACGGACGAATGCGAGCGAAGTTTTCAAAAGCTGAAGAAGAGGCTTACTATTGCCCCAGCTTAGCTATTCCGAAAGCGGATAGAGAGTATGCAGTGTACACTGATGCATCGAAGAATGGTCTAAGTTGTGCACTGATGCAAGAGGCAAAAGTTATAGCGTGTGCTTCGCGACAACTGAGACCACACGAGACGGGTTATCTAACGCATGATTTAGAATTAGCAGCCGTAGTGCTTGCTTTGAAGATCTGGAGACACCGTCTCTACGTAGCATGATGTGAGATATACACCGATCATAAAAGTCTCAAATATTTCTTTGAGCAAAAAGATTCGAACATGCGACAAAGAAGATGGTTAGAGTTATTGAAGGATTACGATTGTGGAATAAATTATCACCCTTGAAAGGCTAACGTTGTAACTGACGCGTTCAGCAGAGAGAATCAGGGAGAGTTAGGATTTTTCCTTACTCGAGAAGAGAACCTAATTAAGGAATTCGAGAAGATGAATTGGGAGGTAGTAACACCACCACAAACGACAAAAATAATAATTTCTGCACTGAACGTTACGCCTGACTTACGATCGAGAATAGTCACAGCATAGAGAGAGGATGAGAAGATGGAAAGATTGCGAATAAAGATTCGAACCAAGAGAGTAGAGAATTATCATGAGGCAGCAGATAATGCCATTTTGTTTAAAGAGAGAGAGACTGTGCGTGCCTGATAAAAAAAAAAAGAACTGAAGAACGAAATTTCGAGCGAAGCTCATGATACCCCTTACACCGTACAGGCGGAAAGTATAAAGATGTGCCAAGACTGAAACGACGCTTTGATAGGAGAATAAGAAGCGAGAAATGGCATCTTTCGTAGAAAGATGTTTGACATGTTAACACGTGAAGGCGCCACTTTAGGCAACCTTATACGAATTACACCTATTAGAGATTTCCACAATAGAAGTGGAACCGCATGCCATGAATTATGGCATCGATTAGCAAAATCGAGAGAAGGAAATCCAACAGTTGAGTAATCGCTGATAGATTCTTTTGACGTTAGAAACGATGTTTGTGTGAGTTTTTCCCTATCTCGGGGAGCATGTTGTTTTCAAGTTAACAAGAACTCAAACCGAAATATATAGGACCTTATGATGTATTAGAGTAAGTAGGCCATGTGGCTTATAAACTAGCGTTGCCTCCGAGCTTCGCGAACGTCCATGACGTTTTCCATGTTTCTCAATTGAGAAAGTATGTGTTTGATCCAAACCACGTCATCCATCAAGAAGAAGTGTCCCTAGAACCAGATTTGAGCTATAAAGAGAGACTTGATGCTATGCTGGACCGGAAGATCCAACAATTGAGGAACAAGTCGATTCCTTTGGTGAAAATCCAATGGAGACATCACGGTCAAGAAGAATCAACATGGGAACTTGAAGAGAAGATGAAAGAGAAGTACCCAGAGCTTTTACCCGAAGGTGAATAACTCAAATTTCGGGACGAAATTTTTTTTTAAGGGGGGTAGGATGTAACACCCCGTACTTTTCCTTATGTTGTGAGATAGTGTCTTAACACTATAGAGAGTACTGAGATGTCGAGATGCGAGACTACTTTCTTTTATGACCAAATAAGACAGATTGTCTTTCGAATAGTGATACGAGTAAATAAACCGATGATGGAATTAGAGTGATGAGATTTCAGAAATGAGTTGAGATAGAGATGCTGATTGAATTGAGATGAGATTTTATTTTATTTCCAACTACCGGGAATAGAGTTACCGGATACCGAGTTATCAGAGTTTGATTGTCCTATTAAGAAAATAGGAATAATAAGTTGGAAATAGAGTCGAGAAAGAAAGAGTGAGAACCTCAATGAAAATAGTCGGTTAGAGAGAGACGTTTAGTCTGTTTGTGTTTGCCGACTGCTTTGATGAGATGTTATGTGAATTACGTGACTGATTGATTATGTGATTTCTGTTACGTGTGTCATTATGACCAAGTTACTATGATTTTTATTTGAGACCTTAGCACTTGGATTTTTGATTAAGTTTCCAAAGAAAGTGCGATTTATTTTTATCGAGAAATCAAATGATGCCGGTTTATGGAAATTTTTCCTAGCATAATATTTTTTTTAAAAATTATTTTTCCTATGAGGAGGAATATTATAATTGAGTGAGTGCACTAATATTAGTGCTATAATTATTTTATTTGATCACATGAATAATTATGCTATGGTATTTTATTAATGAGTAACATTTCCATAGTTATTGTGATTATTAATTGATCACCCTTCTCACATTTTTCTTTAATTTCCCTACCATGTGACTAAATACCACAAATTTACCAAGTGTAGAGATTGAGAGAGTGTAGAGATTAGTGAGAGAGTGTAGAGATTAGAGAGAGAGAGATCAAGGCAATTAATGCCCAATATTCACTAAGATTACAAATCTTTCATAAGATTTCCAAATCCATTTCATATCTTGCAAATTTCTCTCTCTCCTTTCCTCCCTAACTTTCGACCACCACCTCTCTCCCTTCTCTCTCACATTTCCTCCATTGTCAACCATGGGAGAGACCTTCGAAGCTTCACCAAAATATGCCAAACACATAAATCACCAACAAAATCCCACATAAACACATCCTAGCTACTTGAATTCAAGAGAATCATTGGAGATTGCTTCCAAGGCTAGAGAGAGAAAGTGTGATTGTTGGTGTAAAGTTTGGGTAAGTGATGTATAAATTCATAGATATGACTTGTATGAGATTGTACGTGTGTATTCTTGAGAATTTGAAGCAAGAAAATCACCCCCTTCATTTTTCTAAATTTTCGAAAATTTGGGTCTCATACCCTTCAAAAAATTTTCTTCTTCTTTCTTTGAATTGGGGTGAGAAAAGTGATCTATGTGATGTTTGGTGATGATTGTTGTGTGTTTTGAAAAGCTATGCTTTGAGATGTAAAAATTGGATGAGTTTAGTTTACCCCAATTTGGGAATTTTTTTTGAGTTGATGATTAAAGTGATGAATTGATGATGAGGATGAGTCCATGAGATGTATATGATGATGATTGATGGAATAAATTGAGTATATGATGTCAATTGATGAGTTTGATGTGAGTTAGTTTAATAAAATTAGGGATATGTGTATCTATGCTCTAATTTGTTAATTGATGGTTTTTATGTGAGAATAAATGGGTTAAAATTGATAGATCTATGATGAGATTAAAGATCCATGTGTGTTTATAAAATTTCAAAGAGTTTAGTTTAATAAAAATTAGGATTTTCTTGCTTATGTGTCTATTCAGTGATTTGACTTAAGATATATGAAATTGAGCATGATATTAGTGTTTTAATATGTTTGATTAAGTCTATTGTAAGCTAAGTAAAATTTGGACTTAGTTTAGTTTGAATGAGTTTTTGAGTTTTCATATTTGGAGAGGTCAATGAATGATAAAATGAGGTCTAATTGATTTATGATCATTATGTGAACGTTTGTCATGCTTTTGTTAAGAGTTTGTGTTGATACATGAGTTATCATTAGAGTTTAGTTTACATGATAAAAAGGGGATTTATATGTGTAAAATTAGTTATATGATGTATGAGGTCATTAATGAGTGTTTGGGTAATTTTGAGCATGAGAATGAAAAGAGAATTGAATTGATGCGTTCGTTGAAACGTTTCCCTTGAGATTTGAGTTAAGATGTAAAAGAGGAGAGTTAATTTGAGTATGATGAGTATTATAATGTTTTTGAATGTTTGTGAGTGTTATATGTGTTTAAGATGAGCTTTGATTGGTTTTCTTTGAAGGAATGTTGAGTTGAGCATTTAAGAGTTTGAGATGAGATTTTGGTGATTTTCGTAGGCTTACTGACCTACTGTGATCGACGGTTTTTCGATGTCAAAAAGCTTTGAAAATTTTATAGCAAGTCTCTACATGAGTCTTGAGCACCCCTGTAAAATTTCAAGTCATTTGGACTTTAATTACTATTTTTATAAAATACCGAGAGTTACAGAGAACAGGGGAAAGAGTCATTACTTTCAGTGGCTTCCTGTGTAATCTAGCCTTCCAAATTTTTATGGTATTAACTATATTGTGTTAGCTAGATATCCACCAAATTTGAGCCCCGTTTGACAACATTTACTATTTTTCAAAAATCAAAGTTTTTGATTGCTCAAAACTGCCGAATATGGTAGACTGTAGTAAAACAGTCATATCTCCCAAACCACTTCGAGTTTTTGACTCTACTTTTTTTTTATATGAAACTAGACTCGAAGACCTTTCTTTTGGTATGAGTCTAGAGTCTAGGAGATGTCGGAGTCAGAACTGGTTAATTTTTGAAGTTGAGTCAGTGTATAAACAGAGCATGTTTTGTTGATGTTTGATTGTATTTTCTTATGTGCCTTACGTGTTTGTGTTGCCTATGTGTTTGAGTGAAAATTAGACGAGTCTTATATTAGAGATAAATCGAGACTTAGAACCATGATTTTCTTGAAACCTATCCTTGAGCTTAAGGATTTGAGATGAGTGGAGAGTCTATATAGAGTTGAATAAGGAAATAGAATATGGGATACAGCAAGAGTTAAGGCATGAGATTTGTTAATGAGTTTCTAATCGAGATTCATTTTATGACATGAACCTTCGATGATGATGATGATCCCTGAAGACACGAGCAGAGCAAGGAAGTAAGTAACTCCGCTTTGACGGGAGATTTTGAGTAAGGTCTTCAGGTGGGCAATATTTTGAGTATACGTATATCGTACGAGCTTTCTAAAATGATTTGATGATGTTATGAGATTAACAAATGTTTTGAGATAAATGATGTTTGAGAATTGTTTGACTTGCCAATTTTTGATGTTGAGCTTGTGTGTTACCCTCTACTGATGGACGAATTCGGTCCTGCCTCAAGCGGGATTTTGTGCACAGAGGTGACTGTGAGCCGTCTTCGGGTCGGCCGGTCACGGTACTTGAGAGGGAGGCCTACTTCTCAGTACCTTTGATGATGAGTAGTGGATGTGGTACATACATGATGAATGTTTAAACTACGCAGTTACTTTATTATGATGTTATGATTATTAAAACTGCATGCACAGATTCATTTACGCTAAATTATTTCTGTGTATTGCTGAGAGGTGGCAAGCTTCAAACTTATAGCTCTAAGAGCACCTTTCTTGTTTTTTTCAGCGTTTGCCCACTGAGTATTATGTACTCACGCCCTGCATGTATTTCTAAATGTGCAGGCTAAGCGAGGAGTGAGATTGGTCTGGTGCTGGTGGGGGATCATTAGATGACGTATTTACTTTATCGTATTTCCTTTTTATCGATAAAGTCTTGACGTGAAGTTACTTTGAATATGAATCAAGTGATATACTCACGGTTATGTGTCTTCATACATATAATCGGTTCGCCTTTTGCTGCGATACTCTGCATATTATGTTTCCTTATGAAAAATAAGCTATACCTGTTTTGTTTTTGTTCATGAAATTCCTGATAATTAAAAAGTTATAACGACATTGACGATTTTACCCTTGGGTTCATTTATGATGATTTCCCTTGGCATGCTTTGATGCGAGCTTCCGCTTGATGTTCAACCTATTCTTCTTATCTTTTATTCTTTTAAAAATAGTCGTATCGATACTCGTACCCCACTGTCACTAGTGTCGGGAATCGGGCTGCGACAGGATCTCTATATACGTGTTTAAGAAAGCCCACCTCGCTCGTTGTGTCTCTATATCAATGAGTAACGTCACTCTCTCCCTCAAGTCGTTACTTCCCAAAAGGACCTTCATCGTTATGAAGAATCAGTGAGAAGTTATTAAAGAAAACTCGATTAATAATCTAATCTCTTTTATGAAACATTAGTATCTCTATTGTGCATCTCTCTAGGTTGTCAATCAATATAACCATTATTCTCTCTTGTCATTACTCATTAATTATAACATCCTTATGTTATAATTAGCAACGCTTCAATTAAAAGAAATAGTTAACTCATCGAAAAGTCCACTTTCTTAGCAGATCAATTCACTCACATCTCATCTAATAAACCAATCGTATGCTCATCTCATAAATACTCAAATAATTCATATAGTCTTACTAACATAGCATTAACTCATATGCAGTACTAGTTCACTTACATGACTTCACATACTCCACATATCTCAACTTAATAAACCATCGAATAATTAGAAAATTTGTATTTAATGGAAACAAATTCCCAAAATTTAAATACAAATATTTTTAATTATTCTAAACACATTGGCATGCTCAAATTCCAAAGGATGTGTTTGACCCTGGTGAGAATGCTAAGGAGAATTCCAAAGTAGACGGTCACTGCATGAAACCCTTCTATGGGCATTTGAGTACTTCGAAGGTGGTGGAGCTTCCAGCTCTGCACGATTCTCACTGATGATTTAAATCTGAAGTCGGGCTGGAGACTTTAACTCTAGCGCTTGGTGGGAGGCAACCCACCGTTAGTTTGTTTTTGTTTTTCTTGTTTGGTTTTTCTTGTTCTTTAGTTGTTTGTTTCGTGTTTTTCCTAAGTTTCGGTTGCTTTGCGGATACTATGACGCTTGGTGTGCATGTCTTGTTTTCAGTGCTGCAATTCTCAATATGCCGCCAGCGCTTCTGCCACCACCGCTACTGCACGCCAGCGCTGTCCCGTTAAACATTACAGAACGCCAGCGCTACACTTCTCCGCGTTGCTCTGCCAGCGCTATACTTCTCTGCGCTGCTCTGCCAGCGCTGACCTGATTCAGCGTGGCCACTTTCTACTCTGCATCGACCACAAACTCCACTCTTCACCGCCTCTCACGATGCTTCAGTTTTTCCATGCCAATAATCAGGGACGTTTTCTCATCTATTCTTATTTCTTTTGTGCCCTGAGGACATGGCATGCTTTAAGTGTGGGGGGGTGTTTTATTGTGTTTATGCTTTCAATTGGGCGAGATTAGTCTTTCTATGCTTAGTTTTTCGTCTCGAATCTTGCTAATTTTTATGAATTTGTGGAAGAGTAGATGGTTTTCGATGCGAATTTCGGGTTTGTGAATGAATGGTGGTTATTCTTGTTTTACTCTTGATATATGTTTCTTGTTTATGCAAAGAATTTGAGTTTTGTTGCAGCATGATTGTAAGTTAGTAAAATGTGATTGTCATTGTGATTGTCTACGATCGTATCTTATCTGTGAAAATGTTGGACGAATTGCCAACTTCAAAATTGCCAGCTCTGAAACATCTGGCCTGTTTTGAAACGTGACAGCTCTGAGTCTCTGCTCTTCTAGTCTAACTATGAGCATGGGAAACCACGTGAAAAGACTTTAGATTATATCCAAATGATTTTTATTTCACGAACTATGGCTCAACTGTCGAAAATTTAAGCACACAAAGTGTGAAAAATGGTGATATTGATTATAAAGGCGATCACATTAGGGAATTCACTTCTAGCGGAGAATTGGGTCTGATCGAATTGCTTACATTACTCTTTTGTTGCTTCTTAAACTTTGAGTTACTTGCATGATCGAGAGATGTGTGTTGATTGTAAAATTTTGAATTGACTTTGAGAATGTTTGGATGGAAATTAGCATTGTTAAAATCAATCTCTTCCTAGGATTCATACGGATTTTGCTTGAGGACAAGCAAAAGGCTAAGTGTGGGGGGGTTGATTTATGCCTAATTGTTCTAATTTTAGGGGTTTGCATGTGCATATTTTAAGTTAAATCTTCTGGAAATTGGTGCGTTTTATGGTATATTTTATGCTTTGCAGGAGATTTAGGATTTCGAGATGAAGAGTGCAAACGTTGGAGAAGTTTGGGCTAAGAATTACGTTTTTGTGCATACTCTGGCGCGTCAGAGAAGCGAAGCCCCGCGCTGCAGAGCAGATGCACTCGCCAGAGAAATCAACTTGTCAAAGCAGAGGAATCAATCGCCAGAGGAATCAATAGCCAGAGAAATGAAAAGCCCTTAAAGACTTTCCTTGAGAGATGACACTGGTCAACTTACCATCACTAGGATGTCCTTGTTCTATTGCAAGTCAACTTAGAGGTGTTTTTAGTTGAGTCAAATTTTGGCGCCGTTGCCGGGGAAAGTTTTAGGTGTTTTAGTTGTGTCGTTTTTACTTGCTTTATTTAATTTCTAGTTTTCTCGTTTTTGTTTTTACGTTTCTTCCACCCGGTGCGTTTAATCCGTGTGTTAAGTGTTGTGTATGCAGGGACGCCGTAGTCTGAAAAGAAAACTGACTTCCCCGCTGGATAACACTCGCACACATACCAGAGTAGACGTGTTATACTCTGACTCTGATTATGAGACGCACTCTGAAGCCAGCTCTGCCTCTGACCGAGCAGAGCAGAACGCAAAGGAGGAGGAAATGGCTCAAAACATGGTGTACATGGGAGACTTCACCAGGCCGGTGATTGGAGATACCAACACGTCGGCAATCGTGCTCCCCACTGCTGTGAGAAACTACAATCTCAAACCCAATGACTCGAATTTGCTACCGGTGTTCCATGGGATGTCAAGCGAGGATGCTCTGCAATTCATCCGAGATTTTTGCACACAAGTGCAAACGATTCCTCTGCTTAGCCTCACGGAGGACCAACTCAAGCTCAAGTACTTTCCCTATGCACTTAAAGACCGGGCAAGGATGTGGATGCTATCTCTGCCGCCCAACTCTATCACTACGTGGGGAGATGCTTGTGAAAAATTTATGCTGAAATACTACCCAAGCCACAAAACACAAGAGCTGAGAACGAGGATAATTGAGTTCACCCAAGGAGCGGACGAGCCTTTGCATGAAGCTTGGGAGAGATATGAAGAACTCATCCGTCAATGCCCTCAACATCAATACACTAATGTTATGTTGATGCAGTTCTTCTACGATGGGTTAGTGCAAACTGCCCAATTTATGGTGGATAGCACGGCAAGAGGGAACATAGCTCGGAAGACCGCTGCAAATCTGAAAGAGATTTTCAAGACCTTGGCCGAAAGCTCCCAACAGAAGTCCGTCCGTGGAAGGAGAGTAGAGGCTAGTGCCGTGACAAATCAGTTCGAGATGCAGCAACAATTAGCCTCAATCATGCGAGAAGTCCAACAACTCAAGATGGAAAAGATGGAAAATTCTCCAGTTCAGAGCTCAGCGTCGCCGATGACAACTCAGCCAAATCCTGCTTTGCCGATGTCAGCCCCGCCGAATCCAACCATGCAGTATGTAGAGCCGTGTGGTATATGTGGAGATTTCAGCCATGGAGCCAATGAGTGTCATAGAATGGGAGAGTTTACTCCGGAAGGACAAGCTGAGGCCTATGCGGCACAAGGATTTCAAAGCTACAATCAAGGGCCAAGCAGACCATATGGGCAGAACATGAATCAAGGTCAACAGAATGTCAATGGAGGATGGAGAAGTCCGCCGAATGTTGGATGGGGAAATCAAAATTTTGGGGGAAATCAATATCGTCGACCACCCCAAATGGGCTACCAACAGCAACCACAATACTTCCCTCCGCAGCAAGGCTCTTCTCAACCATATAGACCGCAATACCAACACCAACAATCAGCCCCGCACCAGAGTGCACAGCCCATCCCACCACAGAAAACATCTCTCGAGGATACCTTGCAAGCCTTCATGGAGATCAGCAAGCAGAACATGGAGATGACTAAGCAAAATATGGAGTCTCAAGCATCCACCATAAAAAGACTTGAGACCACCGTAGGGCAACTGTCGGACACCTTGAATCAATTGCAACAACAGCAGCAGCCCGGGAAATTTCATGGTCAACCTCTGTAAGCTCACCAAGCTTTAGCTATCACTGCTCTCGAATAGCAGACTTGGATACCGGAATAAACATGGATTTCGGAGCAGAGCAGGGTACCAGAGCTGACGAGGATGCCGGAACCGACTACGGTACTAGAGCAGAAGAAGGTAACAGCTCTGCCCAGCCCAGCCCTGCCGAGTGCAGCGCTGCCCAGCTCAGCACTGCCAGATCCAGATTTGCAAAATTCAACCCTACAGTTTTCAGCTATGGAAAGTCCAGCTCTGCAAAATCCAGCCCTGCCGAAACCAGCCATGCAGAATTCAGCTATGCAACCTTCAGCACTGCAGATTCCAGCACTGCAGAATCTAACACTTCAGAATCCAGCTCTGCAGGAGCCAGCTATGCCAAGTCTAGCTCTGCAGCATCCTGCCATGCGTCGTTCAGCTATGCAGAATCCGGCCCCGCAGAGTGCAGCCTTGCCAAGTGTAGCATTGCAATGGTCAGTCATGCCAAATCAAGTTCTGCAAAACTATGGCATGAGAAAGGCACCTAAGCTGATAAGGATGCCAGAGCTAAGAAGAGCACCAGAGCTGAGACAAGCGCCAGAGTTGATAAGGCGGCCAGAGCTAACTCTCCACAAGTCCACTACGCCGTATCGACCACCGAAAGTTGTCCAACGTTCCAGCCCACCTCTGCCACCACCGATTGTTGATCCAACCCAACCATTACTGAAGCAAGGAGATCCTGGCAGCCTTATTCTTAGTATTGGTTTGGGTAGAGCTGGAGAGTTCTCAGGAATGTTAGACTTAGGTGCGGCAATCAATGTAATGCCGTTGGCTATTTTTCAGAAATTGGGCAGAAAAGAAGATGAGTTGAAATGCACGAATATGAGAATTCAGCCAGCCGATGGCGCAATTAGCAGCACCCGTGGCGTGTTAGAGGATGTCAAAGTCACGGTGAGAGGAATTAAAGTGCGGGCAGATTTCGTGGTGCTTGATGCAGGGCAGGGCGTTATAGGAGAGAATGGACATCTTGTTCTACTCGGACGACCTTTTATGGCTACTACCCAGACTCGCATTGATGTGGGATCTGGAACTGTGAGTATGGCGGGGTTCGGTACATCGGTAACGTTCTCGGTTTTCGATAAGAAGCCTGTTATTCCTACCTCTTTAATGCATTTCTGTTCTTTTGTTGAGATTTCTGACCATGTGGAAGAAGTGGGAATTTTCAGCGCTAACAGTCTTCTGCCAGCTCTATCCAGCACTCCAGCTCTGACGAGCCCAGCTCTGACTACTCCGCTATCTATGATGAAGGACGCCAGCGCTGCACATCTTTTGCCAGTTCTGACGAGCCCAGCGCTGCCCATCCAGCCTACTATGATGAGCACTTGCCAGAATTTTACTAAGGAGAATTTGATGAGCACTGGCCCGGAAGAATAAAAGGAGACGCCGGTTCTCAGATCGGCAGAGCTGTCTCGAGAGAAAGAGGGTGTGTTGCTAAAGGATGTGTTTGACCCTGGTGAGAATGCAAAGGAGAATTCCAAAGTAGACGGTCACCGCATGAAACCCTTCTATGGGCATTTGAGTACTTCGAAGGTGGTGGAGCTTCCAGCTCTGCACGATCCTCACTGATGATTCAAATCTGAAGTCGGGCTGGAGACTTTAACTCTAGCGCTTGGTGGGAGGCAACCCACCGTTAGTTTGTTTTTGTTTTTCTTGTTTGGTTTTTCTTGTTCTTTAGTTGTTTGTTTCGTGTTTTTCCTAAATTTCGGTTGCTTTGCGGATACTATGATGTTTGGTGTGCATGTCTTGTTTTCAGCGCTGCAATTCTCAATATGCCACCAGCGCTGCTGCCACCACCGCTACTGCACGCCAGCGCTGCCCCATTAAGCACTACAGAACGCCAGCGCTACACTTCTCCGCGCTGCTCTGCCAGCGCTGACCTGATTCAGCGTGGCCACTTTCTACTCTTCACCACCTCTCACGATGCTTCAGTTTTTCCATGCCAATAATCAGGGACGTTTTCTCCTCTATTCTTATTTCTTTTGTGCCCTGAGGACATGGCATGCTTTAAGTGTGGGGGGTGTTTTATTGTGTTTATGCTTTCAATTGGGCGAGATTAGTCTTTCTATGCTTAGTTTTTGGTCTCGAATCTTGCTAATTTTTATGAATTTGTGGAAGAGTAGATGGTTTTCGATGCGAATTTCGGGTTTGTGATTGAATGGTGGTTATTCTTGTTTTACTCTTGATATATGTTTCTTGTTTATGCAAAGAATTTGAGTTTTGTTGCAACATGATTGTAAGTTAGTAAAACGTGATTTGTCCGGTAGATGCTAGAAGGAGTGTTGTCATTGTGATTGCCTACGATCGTATCTTATCTGTGAAAATGTTGGACGAATTGCCAACTTCAAAATTGCCAGCTCTGAAACATCTGGCCTGTTCTGAAACGTAACAGCTCTGAGTCTCTGCTCCTCTAGTCTAACTATGAGCATGGGAAACCATGTGAAAAGACTTTGGATTACATCCAAATGATTTTTATTTCACGAACTATGGCTCAACTGTCGAAAATTTAAGCACACAAAGTGTGAAAAATGGTGATATTGATTATAAAGGGGATCACATTAGGGAATTCACTTCTAGCGGAGAATTGGGTCTGATCGAATTGCCTACATTACTCTTTTGTTGCTTCTTAAACTTTGAGTTATTTGCATGATCGATAGATGTGTGTTGATTGTAAAATTTTGAATTGACTTTGAGAATGTTTGGATGGAAATTAGCATTGTTGAAATCAATCTCTTCCTAGGATTCATACGGATTTTACTTGAGGACAAGTAAAAGGCTAAGTGTGGGGGGGTTGATTTATGCCTAATTGTTCTAATTTTAGGGGTTTGCATGTGCATATTTTAAGTTAAATCTTCTGGAAATTGGTGCGTTTTATGGTATATTTTATGCTTTGCAGGAGATTTAGGATTTCAAGATGAAGAGTGCAAACGTTGGAGAAGTTTGGGCTAAGAATTATGTTTTTGTGCATACTCTGGCGCGTCAGAGAAGCGAAGCCCCGCGCTGCAGAGCAGATGCACTCGCCAGAGAAATCAACTTGTCAAAGCAGAGGAATCAATCGCCAGAGGAATCAATAGCCAGAGAAATGAAAAGCCCTTAAAGACTTTCCTTGAGAGATGACACTGGGTCAACTTACCATCACTAGGATGTCCTTGTTCTATTGCAAGTCAACTTAGAGGTGTTTCTAGTTGAGTCACTATTCATCATCAAAAAGTCAAAAATTTCAAAAACGTCTTAACAGACTCAGATTTCACTTCCGAGTTCATCGTTCTCATTCAAATAATTATCTCGAATTATTCAAATACTCAAACTCAAATACGGATATAAAATCCCACATCATTCTCACATCATCAAAAGAACATCTCAACATCTTAAAAAATAACAAGAAAACTTCATATAACTCCTCATCTCTTTACAAAGTAATCAAACAAGAGATCTAAACCCCAATCACTCAAACTCAAGCAATTAAACATGTCATCAAAAGCCCGGGTATTACATACCCTCCCCCTTAAAATAAATTTCGTCCCGAAATTTGTACCTCCTATAAATGTTTCGGGTACTTCTCTCACATCTTATCCTTAAGCTCTCTTTCCACTCTTTCTAACTATAACGTCTCCACTGGACTTTAACCAGTGCAATCAACATATTTGTCAATTGCCGAATTCTTATGATATAGCATCATCTGAGGTCTCTCTCTTCATAACTCAAGTCTGGTTCTAAGACCATTTCTTCTTAGTAAACCACATGGTTTGGGTAAAAAATATATCTTCTCAATTGTGACATGTGAAACACGTTATGCACATTTCCAAAGCTAGGCGGCAAAGCCAACCTATATGCTACTGGACCTATCTTTTGCAATATCTCATAAGGACTTATAACTCTGGGTCTAAGCTGTCCTTTAACTCCAAATCTATTCATCCCCCTTGAGGGTGAAACCTCAAGAAAACTGTCTCCTATCTCGAAATATAACTCTGTGCGGCGGGTATCTGCGTAAGATTTATGTCTATCTTGCGCTTCTTTGATCCTCTGCCTTACCTTTCGAACAATCTCAATCATCTCTGTCCTCATCTTGTCAAAGTCCTTTATAAGCTTATCCTCTCTCGTGAGGAGACATCCTAACTTTGACGAGACCTTTCGGCTCAATGCATCGGCTACTACATTGGCCTTGCCAGGGTGATAATTAATGTCGCAGTCAACATCCTTTACTAATTCGAGCCATCTCCTTTGCCTCATGTTAATATCCTTCTTCTCGAAAAAGTATTTCAAACTTTTGTGGTTCGTTAAAATCTCACATCTAACTCCGTAGAGATGATGTCTCCAAATTTTCAGGGCATGCACAACGGCTGCAAGCTCTAAATCATGCGTTGGATAATTTATCTCGTGGGGTCTAAATTGTCATGATGCATAGGCTATAACTCTTCCTTCTTGCATCAAAACACATCCTAGCCCATTCTCTAACGCATCTGCGTAGATGGTATACTCTTTATCCATTTCTGGGACTATCAGCACTGGTGCTGTAGTCAATCTCCTTTAAGCTTTTAAAAACTCTCTTCACACTCCTCTTTCCAATTGTACTTAGCTTCTTTTCTAAGTAATTGTGTCAGCGGTCTTGCTATCGTGGAAAATCCTTCAATAAACCTCTGATAGTATCCTGCTAAGCCTAAAAAACTGCGAATCACGTTAGGCGTAGTTGGTGATCTCCACTCATGTATAGCTTGTACCTTGGCGGGGTTAACTTTAATTCCTTCGGATGATACAATATATCCTAGAAAAGTTACTTCGTTCAACCAAAACTCGCACTTGGTGAATTTGGCAAAAAGCTTCTCAACTCTTAGCGTTTCCAACATCATTCTCAAATGTTTTGGCGCTCCTGCTCATTCTTCGAATAGATGAGAATATCATCTATGAAAACTAGGACAAATTTATCTAGTTATTGATAAAACACTCGATTCATGTGATCCATGAAAACTACTGGTGCCTTCGTCAAACCAAATGGCATAACTATGAACTCATAGTGCTCATACCTCATTTGAAAAGCTGTCTTAGGTATATCCTTCTGTCAAAATTTCAACTGGTGGTAATCTGATCTCAAGTCAACTTTCAAGAAAAAGCTCGCTCCTCTTAATTGATCAAACAAGTCATCTATCCTCGGCAAAGGATATTTGTTCTTGAGTGTCAATTTATTCAGCTCTCGATAATCTATGGACATTCTCAACGTGCCATCCTTCTTTTTGACAAAAAGAACTGGTGCTCCCCACGGGGATACACTAGGTCAGATAAAACCTAACTCGAGCAGTTCTTGTAGCTGAATCTTCAGCTCTTGTAGCTCCTTAGGCGCCATTCTGTAGGGTGCCTTCGACACTGGTACTGATCCAGGTTCTAGGTCGATAGTGAACTCAAACTGTCTTGTTGGTGGCAATCCTGGTAAGACCTCGGGAAATACATCTCTATATTCCCTTACCACTGCTACATCCTCTAAGTTTTTTTTTTTTACTTGATTCTCCTTCATCATTCAAGTAAACTAGGTAAGTTTGTGCTCCTTTATTCTTTACCAATTTCGACGCCTGAAGTGCCGAAACGATTGGAATTCTCTTCTTTCTATCAATACCGTGAAAACATGTTTGTTCCTTCCCAGGTGGTTGGAAAGTTATCTGTCTCTTCTTACAATCAATCGGGGCAAAGTTCTCTGCTAACCAGTCCATCTTTAGAATAATGTCTACGTTCCACATAGGCATTAAGTGCAAGGTTCTTTCTTTCATCTTTAGTGATTCTAACTCAAGCTCTAAGTTAGAAATCATATGAGAAATTGTAGTAGCTCTTCCTACATGAGTGATTACTCTTAACTCGGGACTAGCTCGTTTTGGTTCGAGTTTGAAGGTAACATGCTTCAAACAATTAAAGAATGCGAGGCTCCTGTATCGAACAGAATCCTGACTGGTACATCCTATAACTTGCCCCTACCTTTCAGGTTTCCCTGATTTTTCTCTCGGGCTGCTTCTGATTTAGCGCAAAGGCTCTCTGATGCTGTGGCGGCTGTGGAAGTTGTTGCCGCTGCTACTGCTGCTGTTTCTGTGGACATTGTGGCTGACGCTACTGTTGGGGCGGTTGGGGATATCCCATGATGGCGCTCACGGTTTAAGCCGAATTCTTATTAGGCTTCCCTCCCACCATTCCTTGTTGTCTACCCGGACGGTGTGACGAGTAGTGACCAGCTTGTCTACAGTTGAAGCAACTATTAGTTCCAACTTTGCAAACCCCCAAGTGCATCTTGTTGCGTTTGGCGCACGGCGGAATCCTCTGTTGTCCTGATGACTGTCCAGGATATTGTTGTTTACCCTGTTGTTGCTGGCCTTGACCTTGCCATGTCTTTTTGTTGCCATGTGCTTTGTCTTCCCACTTTCTCTTTCCATTATGTCCTTGTAACACCCCGTATTTAGTTACCTTACAATAGTATCGAAATACTATCGAGAGTTAAGGACTAACATACTAAAGTCGAGAGGAAGTTATCGATGGATGGTAATATGAGTGAAATAGAGATGTTAAGAGAATTGAGAATGATGTTAAAGCTAAGATGGAGATGTTATTTGTTTTCGAGTTGACACGAAGTGCGAGAGATAGAGTCGAGGTAGTGATTGAGAATTTCTATAGAGAGGATTAATCTAGAGTGACGATTAGAATAATGACGAGTGATGATCTATTTTAATGTGATAACTTTGTGAGTTATTTATTTGAAGTTATGTGATTTATATAATACGTGCGCACTTATATTATTTGAGTCAGTATAATTTTTGAAATTAGCACAAATGATTTGAATTACCGTCGCACACTCCTACACTCACAATCAATTTTTTTAATCCCTTTCTCACATGTGGATAATTAGCCGGATTAGGCTTGCTGCTAAGGGGGAGACAAGGTACTATTTGAGCATTAAATGCTACTTATCTTATGGAATAAAAATCTTGTTAAAACCGAAGCGTCTCTCTCTCTCCGTCATTTCTCATCATTTTCGGCCCTTCAACTTCTTCTCTCTCCCGCACGACATTCTCTCTTCTCCATTGGAGACTAAGCTCGAAGCTTCACCAGTCATAACTGAGATAAAATACTCCGCTAAATCTAGCCTTAAACACTTTCCACGCTTGATTCAAGAAGATTTGTTGAGTTATAACCTGAAGAAATCGATAAAAGACGCTCTTTTTCTTGAAACTCTTTGACTAAGTGTTCTGATCTTTAAGTCTAGACTTGCTGTGAGAAGTATGTGGTGATATGTGTGTGTAATAAGATGTTTTAAGCATGAGAAACTTCCCCTTCTCCTTTCTTCTTCATTTTCGAAAAACTTGGGTTCGTACCTTGTAAAAATCCTTCTTTTCTTAAATAGAGATGAGAAATGTGTTATATGTGTTGTTTTGGGTGTTATGTGATGTTTTGAAGTGATTAACGTGTATTTTGCAAAACCGAGTCTTGAGATATGAGTTTTTACAAAAATTAGTTAAGATAAGATTTTGGGAAAGATCTGTAAAGTTATGTCTTGAATGATGTTTTGATGTTGAGTAAGAACTTGTGATGGGATTAACGTGTTTTTGATGATTTTAGAGTTTGTAGAGCTCGTGAGTGAGTCATGATGCTGCATGTTATGTTTTTTTTTATGTTTTTGAGTGTTTGATGATGTTTGAGAATGAAAAAGTCGATGAGTTTTCGAGTTGCTCTTGACTACACCGTTCTGTCTTGAGTCTTGCTCTACTTGGAACCGAGAAGTCATTCCTCGGGCATGCCAGAGAAATCGTTTCCCCGCTGGCATGCCAGAGAAATCGTTTCCCCGCTGGCACGCCAGAGAATTCATTTCCCCGCTGCCCTGTCAGCGAGTTCGATTCCTCTGAGTTCGATTCCTCTGAGTTCGATTCCTCTGACGATCGATTCCTCTGACGTTTGATTTCTCTGACGTTTGATTCCTCTGGCGACAGAGAGTTTGCCATTCCTCTGGCATTTCTCTGCTGCTATGCCAGAGAGTTCATGATTTCGCTGCCTTGGCAAGTCGATTCCTCTGCCCTGACGCATATTTTCTCCGCTGTTCTGCCGAGCTACTCCGCTCCGCTCTGCTAAGTTTTTCCACTCCGACCACCGAGCATTCCTCTGCTCTGGTCTACGAGTCAACTTGTGTTTGCTTACTTGTGATATGTTTATGAGTGAGTTGTATGCTTAAGTGTTTATGCATGCCTATGTGCTTGATTGTTTTTAATTTAGCCTTTGAGGGTTAAGATTGAGAATAAGATTAGAGTTTTTGTCATAGAGTTGAGTGATTAGACGGAGATAAGCTGGAGAATAATTATGATGAGTGTTATTATAAGATTAAGGTTAAGCTTTTTGTGAGGAAGTTTCTAACTAGTTCCTCACTTGTCGCATGCACTACTCCGACGTTACAACTACAGAGACCAGTCGAGGACGTAAGTAAAGATCTTCCCGAGTACCACCTCCAGTAAGTCGAGCACTACAGGTGGGCAGTATGTTGAGAATATGTTGAGTATGAAATTATACCGAGTTTTCTGAAATGATTTATTGATATTATGAACTTATCAAATGTTGAGTTAAAATGATGTTTATGAACTATTTGACTTGCCAATATTTCTGATGATGAACTTGTGTGTTACCCTCTACTGATGAGACGAATTCGGATCCTGCCACAAGCGGGGTTGTGTACACAGAGGTGACTGTGAGCCGGTTTCGGGTCGGCCGGTCACGGTGCTTGAGAAGGAGGCCTACTTCTCAGTACCTTGGTTATGATGATGAGTTGTAGATGCGGTACATACATGTTGATTATTTTGTCTGCAGACACTTACTTATGATGTTTGATTATGAAAACTGCATACACAGCTTCTTTGACGTTAACTTTATTTCTGTGTATTGCTGATGTTATGGCAAGCTTCAAACATATAGCTCTAAGAGCACTTTTCTTGTCTTTCGGCGCCTGCCCACTGAGTATTATGTACTCACGCCCTGCATATATTTCTAAATGTGCAGGATAAGCATGGTCGGAGGATGGCATGGTGTTGGCGGGGATCGTTGTTTCGAGTGATCACATTTTGATGTCTTTTCGCCTCTATGGCAGCATGATGTTTTTGAAGTTGTTCTTGACTTACTTAAGAAATACACTCTCGGCTATATGTCTCCATACATATAGTTTGATCACCTTTTGTTGTGTAACTCTGTATATATTAGAATCCTTGTACATATTTGAACTACGACCTTTTGTTTATGTTGACACAAAACTTCGATGCTTAACTTTTATAGAAATACCGATGTTATAATCTAGAAGAATGTTAAAGTTATTACGAGTTGTTTACGCTTCTGCACAAACGAGATTAGTTTTTCAGCCTTTGTTTCCTTCTTTCATTTAGTCGTATCGATACCCGGTCTACGCTATCAATGGCTAGGCGGCGGGCTGCGACAGTCCTTGAGGTACAGTCTGTTGTCCTCTAAGCGTTTTTATCTGAGTCAACGGCAGTGTGGGTACCTACAGTATTTTCTCTAGCTGTAAAGCCAACTCCATATCCAAGGCTCGATTCAAAGCCTCGGTGTATGACAATGCACTCTGACTTGCCAATACTACTTTAAAGTCCTACCTTAATCCGGCACATAAAAACTCAGACATCTTCTCATTCTTATCCATCTTCTGATGAGCAAAACGTGATAGCTCACAGAATTCTCGGTTATACTCTACAATCAATTTCTTTCCTTGCATCAAACTTCGATATTCAGCCTCTCGCTGCTTAGGTAACTCCTCGGTACATACTTCTCAAAAAAGAGTAACCTTAAAACGTTCTCAAGTTTAGTTTACCAGTTGCTCGGGTGTCAGAGTCCTCTGACGTGCCTCTCACTAGCCTTATACATCAAAAGAATCTACTAGGACAACTCAAAAGTTGTAAGGGTTCAACCCTAGAACGACATCAAAACAAATTGTTGCCAACAAAATTGTTCAAGAGACTCAAATGAATGATCAGAGGGTAGAATGAAGTAACTACCAGGCCGAACAAAATGACCTAGAGTAAGAACCCATCTGACCTTTTTCAACCGAAAGTTGAAACACGTGGGTTTATAAACCCAAAGGACATCTACTGAGATTTGGATCATGTGGACTGGTGTCACACCCCACTATCCCAATGACGGGTTAACCAGGGTTATGACTTGGGGTGAACAATGTAAAATAGAATCTAAAGGGGGTTTGTTAAGTAATCAATATTAACAACAACAAACTAGTGATATATATATATATAAATAACCGCTTGGGTAGTTTACAAACGAGCTTGCCATAACGACTAGACCTCAAAAGGAAGTTAAACAAGCTGAAGTAGTAATAAGTTCAAGTAGAACCGATAAATAAGTCAGAGTGTTTGCAGGGGAAAAACGTGTGAGTTATGCATATGGAGATGCATACTCAAGGTTTCATTACATGACCATAAAAAGGGAATCCGCTCAACACCGATCCATTCCATCGCCTGCTCAACCTGCACATTTAGAAATACATGCAGGGCTGAGTATAAAAATACCCAGTGGCATAAGCCGAAAAAAAAATAACATACATACATATATAAATTGAACTGCCAATAGTAACACACGGGGGTTTTCTTGAATAGCCTGTGCTTACTAAAACATTTCTTTCATTTTCATAAAGTCGATCGGCCGATCATTTTCCTTCATATGATCCATATCTGTTCTTTTCTGTCACGCGCCGGGAAGGGGACCTCCTTACCACGGATGCCAAGACCAGTCGCAAGCGACTCGCGGTCTCCATGAGTGTACACGTTAACCCTAGCTAGCGACCTTTGTCTAGCATAGGATCCCAATTGGATTTCCTTTAAAGTTGGCGAACCAACACAGATAGGATACATATAAAAACATAAATATTTTTGGCAATGAATCATTTCATAAACATTTTCATTTTCATAAACATTTTCATTTTCATAATGACATTGAACATATAAGCATTTCATAAAAGCTGAATAACGGTTAAAACTTGTCATGCACATATATTCGTATATGAGGCCTACGTCACGCAGGGGATCTCTATATACGTATAGTAAAAGTAATGCCCACCTCAAACGTTCTTAAGCTAGCGTGGAGTCGCTTCTTCTTCGACTTCACTTCCTGTCGCCCGGACCTTTATTGATGAAGAGTCGGTAAGTTAAAGATAGTCAAAAAACCATTCATTCCATAATGATCGGCCGGACCTATATTTTAGTGTTTTAAGGGTTCTAGCATCCATAATTCATTCCATTAAAGATAGTCAAAAACCATCATACCTCGTCTAATCTCATTCAAACATGTAGGCAACACTAACACATAAGGCACATAAGAATCACAATCAAACATCATCGAAACATGCTCTGATTTTACACTGGCTCAACTTCAAAATTTAATCTGTTCTGACTCCGATGTCTCCTAGACTCGAGACTCATACCAAAAGAAAGATCTTCGTGTCTAGTTTCAAAAAAAAGTAGAGTCGAAACTCCAAGTGGTTTGAGAGATATGATGTTTTTACCACGATCTACCATGTTCGGCAGTTTTGAGCAATCGCAAACTTGGATTTATGAAAAATAGTAAACGTTGTCAGACTGGGCTCAACTTTGGTGGATATCTAGCTAACACAATAACTTTAATAACACAAAAGGTTGGGAAGCTAGATCACATAGTAAGCCACTGAAATGAATTACTCTTTCCCCTGTTCTCTGAAATTCTCGGTAGTAATGTGCAGTTTAGGTATTGTATTTTAAAGAAATATCAAACGAAGTTGGAATGGCTTGAAATTTTACCAGGGCACTCACGACGCATGTAGGGACTTGCTATAAAAGTTTCAAAGCTATTAGACATCGAAAAACCGTCGATCACAGTAGGAATGAAAGAGAAGGGTGTTATTTATATAACCCCATTTACTTAGCCATCAAGTATTGGATAAATAACACATGCTTAATTATCCACTTGCATAAAATATCTTATCCGTTAACTATGTTTATCCACTTGCTTTGACTCCTCTCTCTCTCACGTCAGTTCCGCACCGAGCAGAGAAATGAAAAACTCGCCAGAGCAGAGGAATCAAAACTCGCCAGAGCAGAGGAAACGCACTCCGCCAGAGGAATCTCACTCCGCCAGAGGAATCACACTCCGCCAAAGGAATCACAGAAATCGCACTCCGCCAGAGAAATCGCACTCCGCCAAAGAAATCGCACTCCGCCAGAGGAATCACACTCCGCCAGAGGAATCACGCTCCGCCAGAGAAATCACTCTCCGCCAGAGAAATCGCACTCCGCCAGAGGAATCGCACTCCGCCAGAGGAATCCCACTCCACCAGAGGAATCACACTCCGCCAGATGAATCACTCTCCGCTAGAGGAATCGCTCTCCGCCAGAGGAATCGCTCTCCGCCAGAGGAATCGCACTCCGCCAGAGGAATCGCACTCCGCCAGAGAAATCGCACTCCGCCAGAGAATTCGCACTCCGCCAGAGAAATCGCACTCCGCCAGAGGAATCCCACTCCGCCAGAGAAATCCCACTCCGCCAGAGGAATCACACTCCCCACTAATTAAACTTTATGCACTATAATAATAAAAAGATTTTTAAATCTCAAACGGATTCAAATATTAATAAGAACTAAGCACATCAAAACACATGTATAACGATTAAAATACATCAGATAAATCAAACCAGTTTTATTATTAATGGATGCCGAACCCTACTTATTAATAATTAAGCCTTTAATCAGTTATTAAAAGCCGGGATATGACATACTATCCCCCTTAAAGAAATTTCGTCCCGAAATTTGTACCTCACGGAATAATTCTGGGTACTTCTCCTTCATGCTAGACTCGAGTTCCCATGTCGCCTCTTCTTGATCATGGTGCTTCCAAAGGACTTTTACTAAGGGTATCGACTTATTCCTTAGTACCTGAACTTTCCGATCTAGAATAGATTCGGGTCTATCTTCATAGCTCATATCTGGGCTAAGGATAACGTCGTTCCTCTGGAGCACGTGCTTTGGATCATAAACATATTTCCTCAACTGCGACACATGAAACACATTATGCACATTGCCAAAGTTTGGCGGCAACGCCAGCCTGTAAGCTACGGGGCCCACCCTTCCTAGGATCTCATAGGGTCCTATAAAACGGGGTCTAAGCTTACCCTTTACGCCAAATCTTGTAATCCCTTTAGAGGGAGAAACCTTCAAAAAGACTTTATCCCCACACTCAAACTGTAAGTCGGTTCGACGTTTGTCGGCATAAGACTTTTGTCTATCCTGGGCCTCTTTAATACGTTGTCGAATCTGACGGACGATTTCGATCATCTCGCCTACTGTATCTGGCCCCAAGATTCTTCTCTCGCGCACTTCATCCCAGTAAAGCGGCGATCTACATTTCTTCCCGTATAACGCCTCATAAGGTGCCATGGCGATAGTTGCTTGATAGCTGTTGTTGTAAGCAAATTCGATTAGTGGCAACACACGCTCCCAATCGTCTCCTCTGTCTAGTACGACAGTCCTTAACATATCTTCTAGCATTTGAATTGTCCTTTCGGACTGACCGTCGGTCTGCGGGTGGAAAGCTGTGCTGAAATTCAACCTTGTCCCCAATTCCTTTTGCAAGCTTATCCAGAATCTGGAGGTAAACTTAGAGTCTCTGTCAGACGTGATTGTCTTCGGCACCCCATGTAAATGCACGATCTCCTTGATATAGAGTTGGGCTAACTTATCTGATCCATACGTGATAGGGATAGGCAGAAAGTGTGCACTCTTCGTGAGTCTGTCAATAATGACCCATATCGCCGTGTTACCCCGTCTTGTTTTTTGGCAATCCTGTAATAAAGTCCATTGCAATATCGTCCCACTTCCATTCTGGAATCTCCAAAGGTTGTAGCTCACCGTAAGGTCGTTGATGTAAAGCCTTTACTTGTTGGCAGATTAGGCACTTTTCAACGAATAAAGCCACGTCCCGTTTCATTCCTTCCCACCAGAAATTGTCTTTTAGATCTTGATACATCTTAGTGCTTCCTGGGTGGGCAACATAAGGAGTGTCATGGGCTTCGCTCATGATCTTGTTTTTGAGTTCTTCATCATGAGGGATGCATATTCTCTTTTCAAAGAAAATAGCATTATCGACTCCTTCGTGATAGTTCTTGAGATTTCCTTCTCTTATCTTTACTCGTAAATTCTCCAACTTTTCATCTTTCCTCTGAGCTTCTACCACCATTTTCCTCAAATTCGGTATAATCGCGACCACCCCCGCTATTGTAGCAGGTGGTTTTATCACCTCTAATCTCATCCTATTAAAATCTCGTATGAGCTCTTCTTCCTTTGTAAGGATGTATCCCAGTTTCGATGGGACCTTGCGGCTCAACGCGTCGGCTACTACATTTGCCTTCCCTGGGTGATAATTTATACCACAATCATAGTCTTTCACTAATTCGAGCCACCTTCGCTGTCTCATGTTGAGATCCTTCTGCTCGAAAAAGTATTTTAGACTTTTATGATCGGTGTAAATCTCACACCTGACACCATATAGATGATGTCTCCAGATTTTTAGTGCGTGCACTACCGCCGCTAGCTCCAGATCATGGGTAGGATAATTCAATTCGTGTGGCCTAAGTTGCCGCGATGCATATGCAAATTTTGCCTTCCTGCATCAAAACGCATCCTAATCCATTCTTTGATGCATCCGTGTAGACCACATACTCCTTGTCTGGTTCCGGAATTGTTAGCACTGGTGCCGTAGTTAGCTTCTCTTTGAGCAGTTGAAAACTCTCTTCGCACTTGTTAGTCCAAATGTACTTAATTCCTTTCCTGAGCAACTGCGTCATCGGCCTTGCTATCTTGGAAAATCCCTCAATGAATCTTCGATAATAGCCAGCCAATCCCAAGAAACTTCTGATCTCGTTTGGGGTAGTTGGCGACCTCCACTCTTGTACTGCTTCCACTTTGGCGGGGTCCACCTTGATACCTTCTGAAGACACAATGTGTCCCAGAAATGTAACTTCTTTGAGCCAAAACTCACATTTGCTGAATTTGGCATAAAGACATTCATCCCTTAGTGTTTGCAACGCAGTTCTCAGATGTTCCCTGTGTTCTTCTTCATTCTTGGAGTAGACGAGAATATCATCAATAAACACCACGACGAACTTATCCAAATAAGGATGAAATACTCTGTTCATGAGGTCCATGAATACAGCTGGCGCATTTGTTAGTCCGAACGGCACAACTACGAACTCGTAGTGACCATATCTTGTTCGGAACGCCGTTTTGGGTATATCTTCATGTCTAACCTTTAACTGATGATACCCAGACTTCAAATCGATTTTGGAGAAAACACTCGCGCCCTTGAGTTGGTCGAATAAATCATCGATTCTGGGTAATGGATACTTGTTCTTAAGCGTTAGCTTGTTCAGCTCTCGATAATCGATGCACAACCTCAAGGTGCCATCTTTCTTCTTGACAAACAGCACCGGCGCTCCCCATGGGGACACACTAGGCCTGATGAAGCCTAGGTCCATCAACTCTTGTAATTGGATCTTCAACTCCTCCAATTCCTTCGGAGCCATTCTGTACGGTGCTTTTGATACTGGCGCCGCTCCTGGCTCTAGATCGATGGTGAATTCTACTTGTCTGTCTGGTGGTAAACCTGGCAAATTTTCTGGGAAAACATCTTGAAAATCCCGCACGATCTCTAAATCTTCCATTGTCTTTTCGGTCTCAACTTCCCCGTTCAGGTATACGAGGAAGGCTTGGCAATCTTTCTTGTTCATCATCTTTCTTGCCTGTAAAGCTGAAATAATCGGTACTCTGTTCCTCTTGCATATTTTGTGGAAACTTAAAGCGTCCCTTCCTGGAAAGTGGGAAGCGATTCTCCGTTCTTGACACAATATCGTGGCATAGTTCTCCGCTAGCCAGTCCATCCCCAGGATTATATCAACGTCCTCCATCGATATGACGTGTAAGTTATTCGCTATAACCTTAAACAATCCTATGGTTAGCTCTAGGTTCGAGCAAGCATGTGTTACTACTGCCATCCCTCCTATTGGTGAAGAAATTCTCAAGTCCTGATTAGTCTTTTCAGGTTGAACCTTTAAAGTTTTTACACATGCACTTGCGATAAAAGAATGCGAGGCACCTGTGTCGAACATAAGTATAACAGGTGTGTCGAGTAATGTGCCCATACCTGCCAAATTCCCTTGGTTGTTTTCTTGCTTATTCTTGTGCAGGGCATAGGCTCTTGCTTGTGAAATTTGCGGTGGACGTGCCACAGGTCGATGCTGTTGTTGTGGTGGTGGATAGAGTAGCTGTTGACCTTGAATAGCCCTGAGTGGTTGTACTTGGCCTGGCTGATTCGGCCCTCTCATTTCTCCCTGTGGTTTTCCTTGGCAGTCTCTAGCAAAATGGCCCTTCTGGCCACACTTAAAGCAGGTATTGCTACCAGCCAAGCATATGCCGTGATGTGACTTGGAGCATTTGGGACACAAAGGTGCCCTGAGCTGGCCCTGATTGTTTCCAGCTGATCCTGGATTGACTGGTCGTCCTTGCCACAGCCCTTGTAGCATCATATTTCCTTGCCATGGCCTCTTGTTATCTTGGTTTTTGTAGTAACCCCTATTATTGTTGTTGTTGCCTTTCCATTTTCTCTTCCCACGATCGTTGTTTCCCGGAGCTTGAGTCTGCGTTGAGCGGTCTTTCAGGCATAGTTGCCTCAACATCCAGAGCTCTGCTAAGTGCCTCAGAGTGGGTGAGATTACCATGACTAGCAAGTGTCATCTTGATCTCGTGCCTAAGGCCTGAACGAATCTTCTCGGCCATCTTTTCATCAGTGTCGATCAGATGAGGGGCATAGCGAGACATGTCGCAAAATGCGCGATCGTATTCCGTCACGGACATCTTGTTTTGCTTTAGATTGAAAAACTCTATCTCCTTTTTCTTTCTGTAGCTCTTGGGGATGTATTTATCATAAATCTCCATCTTGAAGTCTTCCCAAGTCAGGTTTTCCAGTTGTTCGGGGGTCATTGTCCTCTTCTTGGTTTCCCACCAAAAATCTGCCGACCCAGTAAGTTGGAATGCAACACAAGAGAGTCTCTCTTGATTAGTGCAATGAAGAAAGTCGAAAATCCTTTCCATCGCCCTAATCCAGATTTCGGCATCGGTCGGGTTGCCGGTGCCGTTGAATGTTGGCGGGCTCTGTTTAAGAAAAAGTTCTTCAACCCTTCGTGGGGGTTCATTTCCTGCACCCATGTTGTTTCTTGGGGCTCTTCTGGGAGGCATTGTGTGCTTCAAAGACCAAGACGATCATCAATAACTTCTGATGCGTAGTATAATGGTAACGATAATAATCTATAAGGGTCATACTATCATACTAATCAATTTGCAAAGTTATGGTTTGGGTGATATACTAGG
Source organism: Salvia miltiorrhiza (assembly GCF_028751815.1). Classification (NCBI taxonomy): domain Eukaryota; kingdom Viridiplantae; phylum Streptophyta; class Magnoliopsida; order Lamiales; family Lamiaceae; genus Salvia; species Salvia miltiorrhiza. The sequence goes on along the minus strand of NC_080394.1, from coordinate 45,445,856 downwards.
TCAGTATACTAATACTTCTTAGTTTTATCCATCAAGGAAACATACTATAACAACTCAAAAGTTGAAAGGTTCAAAATCATTACATCAACAAGCAAAGTGTTGTAGAAACTGTTGAAACACATGGGTTTTCAACCCAAAAGACGTCTACTGAGATTTGGATCATGTGGACTGGCCAGGTCCAACATCATCACCTCCCAGTCACACGGGAAACATCGTCCCGAACTTAGAAAGCCGTGGACAACTATTCATAATATCTATCGTGTAGTAAAAGTCAATTTGATGTTCCGTCGCATGTAAACATTCGAACGTAGAGACTATGCTCAAACCCTTGATGCAGTGTTTGCCTTGAATTCATCTTGTATTATCATTCCGTGCTTTTCCTTCAACGCGTACATGTCTTTTCATTCCTCTTTCATTCTTCTAAATCATTACCTTAAGAATCTAGATTGTAGAGATATCCTACTAATCTAGTAGTCTATGTTCTTTTAGAATAGTGATCATGCCACTTATAGCAATCTATGTTTTCTAGGAAAGCATGTGTCAATTCTCTATCATTCTTCATATCATAACATCATAACTGCAATGATATGTCATGAAAGGTAAATCATTCAACATTTCATCACAGCATGCTCTTTACATAAACATATTCATAAAACATCTTTATTCAATAACATCTTTAAAACGTTGAACTACAGTTACCTTCTTTCCTTGATTGAGCATGATGCAATGGAGTGTTGAGCGGTGTCTTATGAACCCACATATGTCTACTGAATCAAACTAGACTTGGCTTTTAGAGTAAGGTTTCTAGGGCCAGAGCGAACGAACTTGGCTCTGATACCATTATGTCACACCCCACTATCCCAATGACGGGTTAACCGGGGTTATGACTTGGGGTGAACAATGTAAAATAGAATCTAAAGGGGGTTTGTTAAGTAATCAATATTAACAACAACAAACTAGTGATATATATATATATAACCGCTTGGGTAGTTTACAAACGAGCTTGCCATAACGACTAGACCTCAAAAGGAAGTTAAACAAGCTGAAGTAGTAATAAGTTCAAGTAGAACCGATAAATAAGTCAGAGTGTTTGCAGCGGAAAAACGTGTGAGTTATGCATATGGAGATGCATACTCAAGGTTTCATTACATGACCATAAAAAGGGAATCCGCTCAACACCGATCCATTCCATCGCCTGCTCAACCTGCACATTTAGAAATACATGCAGGGCTGAGTATAAAAATACCCAGTGGCATAAGCCGAAAAAAAAATAACATACATACATATATAAATTGAACTGCCAATAGTAACACACGGGGGTTTTCTTGAATAGCCTGCGCTTACTAAAACATTTCTTTCATTTTCATAAAGTCGATCGGCCGATCATTTTCCTTCATATGATTCATATCTGTTCTTTTCTGTCACGCGCCGGGAAGGAGGCCTCCTTATCACGGACGCCAAGACCGGTCGCAAGCGACTCGCGGTCTCCATGAGTGTACACGTTAACCGTAGCTAGCGACCTTTGTCTAGCATAGGATCCCAATTGGATTTCCTTTAAAGTTGGCGAACCAACACAGATAGGATACATATAAAAACATAAATATTTTTGGCAGTGAATCATTTCATAAACATTTTCATTTTCATAATGACATTGAACATATAAGCATTTCATAAAAGCTGAATAACGGTTATAACTTGTCATGCACATATATTCGTATATGAGGCCTACGTCACGCAGGGGATCTCTATATACGTATAGTAAAAGTAATGCCCACCTCAAACGTTCTTAAGCTAGCGTGGAGTCGCTTCTTCTTCGACTTCACTTCCTGTCGCCCGGACCTTTATTGATGAAGAGTCGGTAAGTTTGCGAAGAAAATTGTCACAAGACAAAGTCTAATTCTACGTGTCTAGGGTATATTTTAGTGTTTTTAGGGTTCTAGCATCCATAATTCGTTCCATTAAAGATAGTCAAAAACCATCATACCTCGTCTAATCTCATTCAAACATATAGGCAACACTAACACATAAGGCACATAAGAATCACAATCAAACATCATCGAAACATGCTCTGATTTTACACTGGCTCAACTTCAAAATTTAATCTGTTTTGACTCCGATGTCTCCTAGACTCGAGACTCATACCAAAAGAAAGATCTCCGTGTCTAGTTTCAAAAAAAAGTAGAGTCGAAACTCCAAGTGGTTTGAGAGATATGATGTTTTTACCACGATCTACCATGTTCGGCAGTTTTGAGCAATCGCAAACTTGGATTTTTGAAAAATAGTAAACGTTGTCAGACTGGGCTCAACTTTGGTGGATAACAAGCTAACACAATAAGGTTAATAACACAAAAGGTTGGAAAGCTAGATCACGTAGGAAGCTACTGAAATGATTGACTCTTTCCCCTGTTCTCTGAAATTCTCGGTAGTAATGTGCAGTTTAGGTATTGTATTTTAAAGAAATATCAAACGAAGTTGGAATGGCTTGAAATTTTACCAGGGTACTCATGACTCATGTAGGGACTTGCTATAAAATTTTCAAAGCTATTACACATCTACAAACCGTCGATCACAGTAGGTCAGTAAGCCTACGAAATTCTCCAATTTGTACTTAAAACTCATATATTTCAAAAACATTTCTAACCTGAGTATAACATCATAATTCTCAACAACAAACTCATACCAAAACTCATTTCATCACTTCTAATCATCAATCTAAACCATCACTTAACATCATAGCATGCTCAAGAACTCATATAACCACTCAATTTTCACTTTCTTCACGAACTTCAACTTTCCAACCCTAGTAATTTTCGAAATTTACCAGCTTGAATTAGGAGTTATTTTCATGCTTTGATCCTCCATTTACATGCTCACAAAGCTTAGATATAAGTAGATTCATGTGTTTAGAAGCTTACTTTTATGATTTGTGTAGAGAAAAGTATAACTCCACCTTCTTGATTCCTAGCTCGAACCTTCAACCCAGCTTTTGTTCTGTGGATCTAAAAGTGTTTTCAGCTTGATTTAATCGGTGGTTATGGCATACAAGTTGCTTGTGAAGCTTTTTACTATCTCATCAACGGTATTGGGTGAAGACAGTCGAGAGAGAAGAGAGAAGAAAGAGGAAAGAGAGAGGAAAAGGACGTCTGTTATGAGGAATGAAAGAGAAGGGTGTTATTTATATAACCCCATTTACTTAGCCATCAAGTATTGGATAAATAACACATGCTTACATATCCACTTGCATAAAATATCTTATCCGTTTACTATGTTTTTCCACTTGCTTTGACTCCTCTCTCTCTCACGTCAGTTCCGCACCAGAGCAGAGAAATGAAAAACTCGCCAGAGTAGAGGAATCAAAACTCGCCAGAGCAGAGGAAACGCACTCCGCCAGAGGAATCACACTCCGCCAGAGGAATCACACTCCGCCAGAGAAATCGCACTCCGCCAGAGAAATCACACTCCGCCAGAGAAATCGCACTCCGCCAGAGGAATCGCACTCCGCCAGAGGAATCCCACTCCGCCAGAGGAATCACACTCCGCCAGAGAAATCGCACTCCGCCAGAGGAATCGCACTCCGCCAGAGGAATCGCACTCCGGCAGAGGAATCCCACTCCGCCAGAGGAATCCCACTCCGCCAGAGGAATCGCACTCCGCCAGAGAAATCGTACTCCTCCAGAGGAATCGCACTCCGCCAGAGGAATCGCACTCCGCCAGAGAAATCGCACTCCGCCAGAGAATTCGCACTCCGCCAGAGAAATCGCACTCCGCCAGAGGAATCCCACTCCGCCAGAGGAATCACACTCCCCACTAATTAAACTTTATGCACTATAATAATAAAAATATTTTTAAATCTCAAACGGATTCAAATATTAATAAGAACTAAGCACATCAAAACACATGTATAACGATTAAAATACATCAGATAAATCAAACCAGTTTTATTATTAATGGATGCCGAACCCTACTTATTAATAATTAAGCCTTTAATCAGTGATTAAAAGCCGGAATATGACAACTGGCCAGGTCCAACATAATCACTCCCCAGTCACACGGGAAATACTATCCCGAACTTGAAAAAATTTTGGGTCTTCGAAACCCTCAACATACTATACATAAGAAAACTTATGTTCGCAACAGCAAGCTAAAAGCTTCATCTTTTGGTCCCATGTTCTAGACTCTGAAGGAATATTAAATTGAATTAATACTCGATTGCCCGATGATCGTTTCTTGGATTATTATTAATTCATCATACAACGATTAATTCCTAACATGCTCCTATGAATTTAACAGCTGCACATAGGTGTTAGGAAATACTTACTTGAGAATTGGATGCACAGATGATTGATGATCGCGTCGAATGATTCAGACTCCAGCTCTGATCTTCTCGACTGTATCCCGCTCAATTCCCAACGTTGGATGGACAATGAACTATGAGAACTCCCAAGACAGAAAGCCAATCACGTTCCTGCGCCTCCCTCTGCTCTCAAAACCCTAATTTTTATCAGTGTATTTTCCTGAGAGCTGACAGCTGTATTTAATAATACAGAAAGGAGGAGGAGGCGCCACTTTTAGTGAGAGGGCCGAAAATCTGTCTTCTTGGGCTAGGAGACATTGGGCCAGCCCAGGGACCAGATACAAGGAATAAAGATGGGCCTCAAATAAATTAATTCATCCATGGTCAGCCCAGACCATAATTAATTTATAAATATCAGTTCATTCCACTAGAGAACCGATACTGACTTACCCCTTTATTGCCGGTGATGAGTCGGGGCTTGTATTTAGACTTATTAAATCTCCGTATTTAAAATATCCGACATCCATTAATTAATTAGAGCTCTGACAGCTTAAATTAATTAATCTCTTAATAATTCCTTAAGCAGTACCACTCAAACTTTATTATTACGCCTGAACTTAATCAACCTGCAGGGTTTAGCGTAATAAACCTTATTGAGCTCCTTAAGGGGATGTCATTATCCTATACCGGATCCGGGTACTAATACAGATAATCAAATATCATATATTAACCGCTATCACCCAAGATACAGAGTACTCGAGTTAGTATATAACTTTCACCCATAGTAAGTCAAAGTGATATACGAGTTAACATATATATCTGAATACTTATTAGTATTAAGATTTATGAGTCACCGAGATCTTGATTCTTCACTTGAGTCAGATAGAAGAATACATCTCAAACTGTGGTCCTATCAATACGTAATGACGTACCAGTATAGACAAGTAGCCAAGACAAACTACTTCCATCAATACTGCAGCCTAAACCAATAACTTGTCCTAGAGTTATTTCGGCTGTGATCATATTATATCTCTTAAGGTTATTCCAATTATATGGTCTTCTGTGATCTACAACACACCATATAATCTACTTATACAGAGATAAAGAACATACATATGCAATCATGAACACCAAACAGATAGGAGATAAGAATAGTGAATAACAGGAATCATTGTATACAAGCATAAAGTTCTTGCTTTCAGTATACAAATCCAACAATCTCCCACTTATACTAAAGCAAAACTTTTAGTATACAATGTGTCTAAATACTAGCTATTACAAAAACTTCACTTCATCTCTCCCACTTATACTGAAAGTTTTTCTCTAAGTGGGTGGCATCAACCGCAATCCCATCCCTCGAGCATGCTTCTCATAGGTCTTTTGCGGTAAGCTTTTCGTGAAAGGATCAGCTAGGTTCTCCAATGTATCAATCTTTTCTACTAGCACATCTCCTCTGTTTACGATTTCTCGTATGATGTGGTACTTTCTCTCTATGTGTTTTGACACCTTGTGGCTCCTGGGTTCCTTAGAATTTGCCACTGCACCCGAGTTATCACAATAAATTATGATACTCTTAGGCAAATTAGGGACCACTCCTAGATCCAAGAGGTAGTTCCGGAACCATACAGCCTCTTTAGTAGCTTCCGAAGCAGCTACATACTCGGCTTCCATGGTGGAGTCTGCAATGCACTTCTGCTTTGCACTCCGCCACGATACGGCTCCACCTCCCAAGGTAAACACATAACCAGAGGTAGATCTCTTCTCATCCCGGTCAGCCTGGAAATCCGAATCGGTGTAACCCAAAGGAAATAGACTGTCTGACTGGTAAACTAACCTATAATCTCGAGTCCGTTTCAGGTACTTGAGAATGTGCTTTACCGCAGTCCAGTGTCCTGGTCCAGGGTTCGACTGATATCTTGCAACCATGCCAACGACATAGCAAATATCAGGTCTCGTGCAGAGCATTGCATACATGAGGCTACCTACGGCGGAAGCATAGGGTATCTTCCTCATCTCCTCAACCTCACTAGGCGTCTTAGGACATATGTCCTTAGACAGAGGAATGCCATGTCTAAAAGGTAGCAAGCCTTTCTTGGCATTCTGCATGCTAAAACGAGCAATCACAGTATCAATGTAAGACGCTTGAGATAAGCTCAACATCCTTTTCTAGCGATCACGAACGACCTTTATTCCCAGGATGTACGCTGCATCTCCTAAGTCTTTCATTTGAAACTGTTCGGATAACCACTTCTTTATGTCCGATAATAGCTCAACATTGTTGCCAATGAGGAGGATATCATCTACATAAAGTGCAAGGAAAACCACGTCACCATTGGCATCTAAACGGTACACGCAACTTTCGTTCTCACAACGAGTAAATCCGTAGGATTTAATGACCTCGTCAAAACGTTTGTTCCATGACCTCGAAGCTTGCTTAAGTCCATAAATGGACTTCTTAAGCTTCCACACAAGATGCTCTTCGCCCTTCTTCACAAACCCTTCAGGTTGCTGCATATAGATGTCCCTTCCTTCTTCAAGGAAACCGTTTAGGAAAGCGGTCTTGACATCCATTTGCCAAATCTCAAGGTTCATGTGGGCTGCTATGGCAAGGAGTATTCGGATAGACTTGAGCATGGCAACCGGCGAAAAGGTCTTATCATAATCTATACCCTGTTCCTGGGTATAACCTTTCGCCACCAGTCTAGCTTTAAAAGCTGCGACTTCGCCATCCGAATCTCTCTTTCTCTTGTATACCCACCTACTACCTATAGCTAAGAAGCCATCTGGTAGTTCGGTCTTCTCGTATACATCCATAGCACCCATGGATTCTATTTCAGAAACCATGGCCTCGTACCAAGAATCTGCATCTTGATCTTTCATCGCTTGTCTAAAGTTGTCAGGGTCGATATCATTTTGTTCATCAACAGGGAGAAGATCCGAAGATTCTCCCAAGAACATAAATCGATCGGGTTGAACTACAACCCTCCCACTACGACGAAGTGGTGGTGGTACAGTTGTGACAATGGTTTGTGCAGTGTCTTGTGGTGCATTCACTTGCACACTTGGCTGGGGTGATGGAATCGCCTGTCCATTGCCTTCGATTTCTTGAAGGACAATCTCGGACTTAGACTTGTGATTACTTTCATAATCGTGTTCCAAGAATCGTGCGTTGGTGCTAACAACCACTTTCTGATCCTTCGGATTATAAAAGTAACCACCTTTCGTTTCCTTAGGGTATCCTATAAACAGCATTAGTTCGCATCTCGGCTCCAATTTCCTCGCTTCCTTGTCTAGCACGTATGCAGGACAACCCCATATCTTTATATGATTCAAGCTGGGCTTACGCCCTGACCATAACTCAATAGGAGTTTTAGGAACCGATTTGGACGGTACCCGATTCAGCAAATAAACCGCTGTTTCCAAGGCATATCCCCAAAACAAAATAGGCAATGATGCATAGCTCATCATAGATCGTACCATTTCCATAAGAGTCCTGTTTCTTCTCTCTGCTACACCGTTCTGTTGGGGAGTACCCGGTGCAGTCAATTGGGATGTAATCCCAAAATCTGACAAGTATTACAGAAACTCGTTCCCGAGGTATTCGCCACCGCGATCAGACCGCAATGACTTGATAGATTTACCCGTTCTCTTCTCCACTTCCGCCTTGAATTCTTTGAATTTCTCAAAGCATTCAGACTTGCGTTGAAGTAGGTAAATATACCCATATCTTGAGTAATCGTCAATGAAAGTGACGAAGTACTCATACCCTCCACGAGCTCTAGTGGACATTGGTCCACACAAGTCAGAGTGAACCAATTCTAACACATCCGAGGCCCTATTCCCCTTTGCCTTAAAAGGCCTTGCCGTCATCTTTCCCTCTATACAGGATTCGCAGGTTCTAAATGGCACAGCTTGAAAATCTTTCAAGATTCCATTTGAAACGAGCCTTTGGATCCTATTTAGATTGATGTGGCCTAATCTTAGGTGCCAAGTATGTGTATATTGTTCATGAGAATAAGATTTTCTCTTATTTGGATTTGGAAGAATTTGTGATGTAGATGCAACATGGACAGAGTTATTCATTGGACATGTAATAGTATAGAGAGAGTTGTTCAAAATTCCAGAACAAATAATCTTGTTATCTCTCATGATAGAGACACCCCCATCAAAAGTAACAGAATATCCATTCAAAAACAACTTTGAAACATAAATTATGTTCCGCCGAAACTCCGGCACATATAAAATATCTCTCAAAACTAAAATGTCATCACCAAAACATAAAGATAAATCTCCAATAGCAACAGCTGCGACCTTCGACGCATTGCCCATGGAGATGGTGATCTCATCACTTGCCAGCTCCCTTGTTGGGTTGAACCCCTGCAAGGTGTAACAAACATGGTCAGTTGCCCCCGTATCCACTACCCACGAATGAGTAGAAAACGAAGCTAAACATGTTTCTGTTACTAAAACTTGTGACGTACCTTGTCCCTTTGCCTTGAGCACTGGGCAATCTTTCTTCCAATGCCCAACCTTGCCGCATTTGAAGCACTTTCCCTTGCCCGTTGGCTTCTTCACGCCGCCGGTAGGGCCATCTGCTTTGGCTTTACCGCTCCCACTAGCCTCATGGTCATGCTTGCCCTTTGGACCTTTCCACTTCTTTTTCCCGCCTTTCGACGATGAAGCAGATCCCTTGGCAGCAACAAGGACCTCTTTCCCATTGCGCGTGCCCATGACTCCCTCCGCCGAAACTAGAGCATTCAATAACTCATTGAGAGTATAGTTGGCCTTGCTCATAACGACATTAAGACGGAAGTGCTCAAAAGTTTTGGGGAGAGTATTGAGGATGATATCGACCTTGGCTTCGCCTTCGATACCCCCTCCTAGCAGATCAAGCCTGTCAAACAGATTTGTCATATGCATGACATGATCGTACACCGAGCTGCCCGCGCTCATTTTACAAGATAAGATTTCTCTCATCAAGTTAAAACGAGCAGACCTCTCGGACTCCCCATAAACCTCGCTGAGGTTTAACATGATGGTCGTTGCGTCATCCATGACCTGATGCTGGAGTTGCAAATTTTGCGACATAGTCATCATAATATAGCACTTGGCCATATTATTCGACTTGTGCCACCTTTTATGCGCCTCACGTTCCGCATCAGTCGACTCATCAGTTAAGGCCGCGGGACGTGGAGTGGTAAGCACAAAACTGTGCTCATCAGCGTCAAGTATGTACATAATATGGCGTTTCCATTCGGTGTAATTTGGACCAATGAGAGGATTGTTTGCTATAATGTTAATAATCGGAGACATAGACATATCTGAAAGTAAACAAATAAACATGTAAGAACATGAAAAGCATATAGTTCGTAACAATAATATTGTAACCTTTTGATAAAACAATATTAATGAAACCTCCAACGGCTCAAAGAATCCCATGTGCAAGCCACGTTGGGTGGACGTTTACACATGAACTCCTCAACCAGACTATTTACCTAGTCATTTAATTTCCATCCATGTCAACTTAACCTTTTGACAAAGGAAATTAATAGTTGGCACCTTAACTAGACCATCTCATCATCAAGAAGGGACTCCTTTGGGAGTTGTACATTGTACTTGATATGATATCTAAGCAATGACCACATTTTAACCTTGAAAATTAAATTCTCGAAATTAGCATACTCACTCGGACCATGCTGCTTTCAATTTAATTTTCTTGGTTATCTTATTTAATTCCATTCTCCAAAGTACTTGTGAAAATTATACAAGTAAGCCACGTTGGGTGGACGTTTACTGCATAACTCCCACTACTTTAATGGTTTAAATATTTTTTATAGAAACCTCTTCTGACAAACTTATGAAAAACAAATATGAAGTAATTAAGCCACGTTGGGTGGACGTTTACTCATATTGCTAATCACTTTGTCTAGAGACCGCATGTGGAGGTCTAAAATAATTTTTAATTACTATAAAAATTATTAAACAGCTTAGTCTTTTTCTTTCAAAAGGTTTGTTCATGCTCAAGCACATAAACCTAAACATGCTTCTCTAGAACGCAACATGTAAATCATGCTCGCAGAATTCTAAAACATGCTTAAGAAAACTGCAAACCTACTATCATGCTCGTCTAAGCGCAATCAAAAAACAAATATTAACAAGCAAAGACGTGCAAAAGCAGGTAAAGAGCATAAGGGATTAACAACCACGACATGCAAAGAACAGTAATTAAAGAATTAAAATTCTTCGTGATCCATTCGTGGAAATCCAATATCTATTCTATTACAAAATAAAATAGAGAAAACAAGCCCAAAAACTAAAACGGCCCGAAAACTTCAAGCCCGTCGTTGGAATTAGGGTTTGGGCCCCCTAGGGTTTGAGACGCAGCCACCTAGGGTTTGGAACCCTAGGCGCCGCCGCCTCTATGCACAGCCGCCCCGGCGCGCGAGGCAGACCGGCGTGTGCCGCACCAGCAGCCCGGCGAGCGGGCAGCCCAGCGGCAGCAGCCTCTGCGCGGCACCGGGCGAACAGCAACAGTTGGCAGCAGCCTCCAGCACGCCTCCAGCGCGCCTCCAGCGCGCCCACAGCAGCAGCAGAATCCGGCGATCTCGGCAGTGACAGCAGCTCCAGCAGGCTTCTCGGCGTGGACAGCAGCAGCGGCAGTGCGCCGCCCGCTGGGCACGCAGCGCGCGAAGCGCGCAGGCACGGCCCCGGGCGCGCACAGCCCCCGCCGGCTGCAGCCTTCTTCCTCGCCCGACCCGCACAGCAGCAGCCCGCCTCGCCTCGCCTTCCCTGCGCACGTCCAGAACTGAGAGCAGCAGCGGCCGCGCGGTCGCCTGCCTGGCGCGCTGCGCGCGGTGTGCACGCACCCGCGCGCGCGCTGCCCCACGGCGCCTGCAGCCCCTCGCTCCCGGTCACGCACGCCTCCTCCTTACACCATCCTCCGTTGTTGATTCGTCGTCATCCTCGTTTCGTTCTTCAATTTTACAGATTTACAACGGAAAAACAAATACAATTGAAATCCTAATCTAACCACGGATTTTCTCGTGGTGAAAAAAACGATTACAACGTCAAACGACGTATTCCACGAATCAACGAACCACGAAGAACAACAGCTGTTTAAAAACAACGCATATTATTAATCGTACACAAATTAATAATAGAGCCAAGAAATTATTCCTGGGCTCTGATACCAATTGAAGGAATATTAAATTGAATTAATACTCGATTGCCCGATGATCATTTCTTGGATTATTATTAATTCATCATACAACGATTAATTCCTAATATGCTCCTATGAATTTAACAGCTGCACATAGGTGTTAGGAAATACTTACTTGAGAATTGGATGCACAGATGATTGATGATCGCGTCGAATGATTCAGACTCCAGCTCTGATCTTCTCGACTGTATCCCGCTCAATTCCCAACGTTGGATGGACAACGAACTATGAGAACTCCCAAGACAGAAAGCCAATCACGTTCCTGCGCCTCCCTCTACTCTCAAAACCCTAATTTTTATCAGTGTATTTTCCTGAGAGCTGACAGCTGTATTTAATAATACAGAAAGGAGGAGGAGGCGCCACTTTTAGTGAGAGGGCCGAAAATCTGTCTTCTTGGGCTAGGAGACATTGGGCCAGCCCAGGGACCAGATACAAGGAATAAAGATGGGCCTCAAATAAATTAATTCATCCATGGTCAGCCCAGACCATAATTAATTTATAAATATCAGTTCATTCCACTAGAGAACCGATACTGACTTACCCCTTTATTGCCGGTGATGAGTCGGGGCTTGTATTTAGACTTATTAAATCTCCGTATTTAAAATATCCGACATCCATTAATTAATTAGAGCTCTGACAGCTTAAATTAATTAATCTCTTAATAATTCCTTAAGCAGTACCACTCAAACTTTATTATTACGCCTGAACTTAATCAACCTGCAGGGTTTAGCGTAATAAACCTTATTGAGCTCCTTAAGGGGATGTCATTATCCTATACCGGATACGGGTACTAATACAGATAATCAAATATCATATATTAACCGCTATCACCCAAGATACAGAGTACTCGAGTTAGTATATAACTTTCACCCATAGTAAGTCAAAGTGATATACGAGTTAACATATATATCTGAATACTTATTAGTATTAAGATTTATGAGTCACCGAGATCTTGATTCTTCACTTGAGTCAGATAGAAGAATACATCTCAAACTGTGGTCCTATCAATACGTAATGACGTACCAGTATAGACAAGTAGCCAAGACAAACTACTTCCATCAATACTGCAGCCTAAACCAATAACTTGTCCTAGAGTTATTTCGGCTGTGATCATATTATATCTCTTAAGGTTATTCCAATTATATGGTCTTCTGTGATCTACAACACACCATATAATCTACTTATACAGAGATAAAGAACATACATATGCAATCATGAACACCAAACAGATAGGAGATAAGAATAGTGAATAACAAGAATCATTGTATACAAGCATAAAATTCTTGCTTTCAGTATACAAATCCAACAGACTTGTGTTCCGAATGCTCAACATTTTTCAACACTCCTCTCATGTTGCGGTAGTGGTGGCGGTGTATTATCCCGCCTATCCTTCACATCACACTCTTGATGACATCTTTGAGGCATTTTGAAATCACAAAAGGAAAACTCAACTCGACCCTCGCTCTAAGCATCCTCGAAACTCAAGTTCAATTTACTAACTCAACTTTAAGGAAACCTTCACGGTCACCTTAACATTCATCTGTAAGGCAATAAGCACTCACGAAATGCTAACATAAAGACCACTCGGGTCCACCAAATATATCCATCAGTAAAATGCCTCTTTTAAGAGGACTTACATAAAGGGGTTGTATTCGCATGCTCATCTATCATCATGTCAAAAGCTCAAGTATCAATATATCCTAAGTAAGTTATATACATCGCAATGTAATTGAAACTAATCAAAAACGAGGGTGTACCACTCATACTCTCAAGATCATCCTTAGCTCCAGCCTACATCGGCTTCTCTTCTCATCCTCATCAACTCTAGCCCTCCTCGGCTACTTCTCATCATCCTTATCGTTTATCATCTTATCATCTTCGGTAACTGATACTCAAGGATCGACTCGATATCTACTACACTCTTCTGGAGCCCCTGGTAGAAAACAGGCATCTAGTCAGTAGATCCGCATAAAAAAACTAGGTATTTGTAACAAATCCCATCTCCTGTGGGTCCAACGCTCAAGACGATACGTCCCATCATATTGAGAGGCTTTCTTCCTTGCTCAATCCTACCACTCAATTGGTAGCACGGGGACTAGGTGCACGATGCCATCCAGTCTAGTAACAACCATAAGGCTTTCATCATTTCCTAGTCTATGAACATGTGTTTGAAAATCTGCTAGGGTATCTCTGTACCACATACTGTACGCCTCGTCCTCGTATCCGATCTTCCCTGAGTTCGATCTCACAGTAGTCCACCTTCGTGCAGCGCTAATAGTCCTGGCCAACCTATAAGGAGAACTTAAAGGTGACTCTAGGAACTAAATCTACTTGGCTCAAGTAACCGAAATAAACAAAACATACTTAGCAAAACTCATACTAATTAAGTAGTACTATTCTCTTAAAACTCAAGCTCAAAACATCTAAATTCTCATCTCGTCCCATCTTTACTTAGTAGGTAACCTCTCCAAACAATGATATTAGATCCCTTAATCTAAATCATCGTGACTCAATAAGACAACTCAAACAATTTTCTCTCAAGACCATCTCCAAAGACTATGGCTCATGATACTTTCTCAAGTACCATTCAAGTTGCGTGCGCAAATACTCGCGTCACAAAACATCTCAACATATCATACAATATCTCATTGCAGCATGCTAATAACTCTTCATTAATCATGCTATTATACTCAAGCTCATAACTCAAACTCATAACTCATACAAACTAGTACTTAAAGCAATTGCTAATTCTCTCAAGCTTTAGCTCTAATTAAGTTTCATTTCATCCTTCTACTTAGTAGAAAATATCTCTTAACAATGACATTAGATTCCTTCATCTAAATCATCGCGACTCATCACAACTGCTCAAACAATTCTCATCACAAAACATCTAAAATACATCACATCATAACTCATAAATATGCATCCTCAATCATATAACATCATATGATATGAACTCTCTCATGATTCAGCATGTAACATCAACATCATACTCTTACAACATAATAACTCATTATTAATCATGTTGTCATCCTCAAACTCAAACTATGCATCTTCAAGGTATAACATCATAACTCATCATATAACCTCAACATCATGCTCTTCAAAATTTTAACGTCAAATAAACTTTGAAATTTTACATACCTCGTTAAGCCTGGTGTGATGGTGCACTGAGCTCACGGTTGTAAATAACTATTAGCCTAGTAACTCATTCTAGACTAAACTCAAGACTTTTAATTCAGAGCTTTCCTTCGCTCTGATACCACTCTATCGCAGCCCGCCCTAACTAGGGATAGTTAGGCCGAGTGATCCACGACTAGGGATGGGGTTAAAGAATTAGGGGAAGAAAGGGGCGTCATTTGGAACCGTAAATCTTACTCAACTTAAGAAAACTCGTCGTATTTACTCATTAATACTCTTTTTAAACAGTCTATGAAAGACAGCATAAAACTTAATTAATATCATTAATCAAGTTATACATCATATGAAACCATTCTCTAAAGACTCAAAGTATGACATAACATACTATAACATCAACAACATCTTGCAGCGGAAAGTAGCTAGACATATGTATGAAGACATATTCTAGACAGGTTAACTATTTATTAACAACCCTGGAGACTCGGCTCATTGCAGCACCATCACCACATCAGCTGAACCTGCACATTTAGAAAACATATGCAGGGCTGAGTACAAAAGCACTCAGTGAACACGTGCCAAACATCTCATTCTTATAAAGCTATAAATATTGTCATTGCCATTTCATATGCATAATACAAGGAATTTGTAGAAAGGACCTGTATTAGCTAAACTCATTTTCATTTCCTCAAAGTTGTCTGCACAGACTTTTCTCATCAAGTATGTATCATATCTGTTATAACATCAAGTACTGAGAGGGAGGCCTCCCTCTACAGCACTGTGATCGGCCAACCCGCTCGATGACTCACGACCACCTCAGTGTACACAAATCCTTACTAGTATCTGCACTAGCATAGGACCGAATTCTTCATCTCAAGCAGATAGATAACATACCAAAACATCAAAAATTTGGCAATGCAATAACTTCAATATAACATCCTTCATATAATAATTCCCTTCATTTCATTTCATAAAGAACCATTCATCATTTGATCATTTTCATAAAATCAAAACTTAACAATTATATCATGTCATTCATTTCATTTCGTATAAGAGGCCTGCATGCAGGGGATCTCTATATACGTGTTTAAGAAAGCCCACCTCGTTGTGTCTCTCTATCAATGAGTAACGTCACTCTCTCCCTCAAGTCGTTACTTCCCAAAAGGACCTTCATCGTTATGAAGAATCAGTGAGAAGTTATTAAAGAAAACTCGATTAATAATCTAATCTCTTTTATGAAACATTAGTATCTCTAATGTGCATCTCTCTAGGTTGTCAATCAATATAACCATTATTCTCTCTTGTCATTACTCATTAATTATAACATCCTTATGTTATAATTAGCAACGCTTCAATTAAAAGAAATAGTTAACTCATCGAAAAGTCCACTTTCTTAGCAGATCAATTCGCTCACATCTCATCTAATAAACCAATTAGAAAGTTAATCTTTCCATTAGGCATGTATTTGAGTCACGGGTCAACAAGAATTGACTATGCTCAAATCCTAATTTCACTAAGAAATTATAATGATTATTTGATGATATATCAAAGTATTCACTAAAATTTTTGGCATGACCTATTCATACATAATGTCAGCCACGAGATTTCAACGCGTGAATCTCACTACGTGAACTCGTCTCTCGAGTCAAAACTTAACATCTTGACATCTCTTCAACGCAAACCGACAATTCAAAATCATCAAAACTCTTTATCAGTAAACTATCATTTATACTCAAAACCAATTGTTCGAGTGTCAGATACCACGTGTATGTGCGTTAATCATAACTCTCACACTCACTCCATTTAGACATATAATCGATATCAAACTCAAATAATAAATTATATCTTAATAATTTATCATGCTCATAATTCTCAATTAAATCTTCAACTTAGTAATTAAATACTAAATTCCAACTTTAATTAATTAACATACTTCTCTAATTTATTTATCTCATTGAAACACAATATATCTAATTCATGCTATCTTCTCATACTTGGTCATTTTATATGCATTTCTCATGCAACTCAAAAAGCTCAATAACTTACTAATCATGCTCATCTCATAAATACTCAAATAATTCATATAGTCTTACTAACATAGCATTGACTCATATGCAGTACTAGTTCACTTACATGACTTCACATACTCCACATATCTCAACTTAATAAACCATCGAATAATTAGAAAATTTGTATTTAATGGAAACAAATTCCCAAAATTTAAATACAAATATTTTTAATTATTCTAAACACATTGGCATGCTCAAATTAACTCAATTAAAATCGAGCATCGCTCGTCTCTGGCCTTCTGACTCACGGCCTTCATCCAATTTGAACCTCGGTGTTCAAATAAATCTAAGTAATTTATACGTGCAATATTTAATAAATATAAACACATATATAAACTCAAATCATTCAAATAAAAATCAAATATTCACATTCGGGCATCAAACCATTCGATCCTCATGCTTCTCGTTTCTAACATTTCTCGAAAATTCCAAAATTAATCTAGCATGCTCACGTGATATCGTAGAACACATATACGCAATAATATTCATCATGCAACGTCCCAAACTTCACGAATTTAAATAATCATACTCTAAAAATTTATACAATTCATGCTTGGAAAAATACGAATTTAATATATAACGATCCTAGCATATCCCTAAGCACAATTATCAAGTCAAAACGATCAAACAAAAATCGAAAGACGAGCTAACGGACGAAATGACGGGCTGCCCTCGTGGGTGTCATAGCTACGGTTCATTCTGTTCTTACTCCCTTCATTAAACATGCTCAACTATATGCTAGGAACAACATATTAAAAATTCACGACGATCCGACATCGTTTCAAAACAAAGTCGAGAAATCGACGTTTTTCGACGTCAACTAAACTCGAAAATATAACCATCAAAACGTAGGTAGAGATGACTCTTACCTAGATATGTGTTTGAAAAGATGATCGGGGCTCGTATCCTCGCTCAAAACGGAGTTTGAAAGCTCCAACCTAAGCAAAAATGGTGTTATGCGTGAACTAGTGTGTGTTTTAGGTGTTGTGTGTGTGAGATTAAAGTGTGAGTGGAGTGTTTGGCTGATACAGCCGTAAGTAAGTGAGGGGAAAGGGGTTTGGGTTGTTGGGGGGTGGTTTGGGGTAGGGTAGGTTTAGATATTTAGGATATTTAATCATTTAATCGTTAAATATCTCGTTTCGTCTCGATTTAACGACTAACTACTCATACTCTTCGTTACTCGCCATTTCAACCTCTACTCACTTTCATTACACTCATAATTCTATATAAATATAGAAAACGCAAGCTCGTTCTCGAAATTCTGATAAAAGAGCTCGGTTCGTTTATCGAGAAAATCCAGTTTACTATTCACTCATCGTCCAAAAATAAAAACTTTCATTATTGGACTCGTATCGAAAAACTAAGAATATTTCTCGACGACGTGCACGTAAGATTTTGAAAGTCGACAAAAAGACGAAATAACAGTATTTTACCATTCATCATCAAAAAGTCAAAAATTTCAAAAACGTCTTCTTAACAGACTCAGATTTCACTTCCGAGTTCATCGTTCTCATTCAAATAATTATCTCGAATTATTCAAATACTCAAACTCAAATACGGATATAAAATCCCACATCATCAAAAGAACATCTCAACATCTTAAAAAATGACAAGAAAACTTCATATAACTCCTCATCTCTTTACAAAGTAATCAAACAAGAGATCTATACCCTAATCACTCAAACTTAAGCAATTAAACACGTCATCAAAAGCCCGGGTATTACAGTTGGAGCCGTGACTGCTGTGAAATATCGGTGTAAGAGTCAAGTGGGTTTATCTAAATCTTAAAGCATTCTGGGCAAAGCACAACTAGCGATAGGCCATCGCAGAGAGCGTGGATGTTGCCCAGGGTAGTTGATTTCCATTAGCTGACCCTTCTAAGGGATCATAAACCGAAAGGATAGATTGGGCAAGGGGTTTTTGTGTGCGTGACAAGTGACAATAGGGGCACAACAATTCTTATGCCTATAACCACTGGTATGCGAGTATAGTGATTTATCTTTGCACCAATGATCGAGTGTCTAGTTCATGTTTAGTGATTCAAACCCAAGTCAGGATTGCTTTGTTATTTGATTTATCTACATTGTTATTTCAGTTTTAGTTGGAAACCCCGTTCTGCCCATAAGCACGTTTTGGTCAGAACACTGCAGGATATAAAACCTTTTTAGTGACACCCTCGCGAAAGAAGTTACTGCTCAGTTCCCTGTGGAATCGACTCTGGACTTACCACTAGCTAGTCTAGTTGTGGGCACAGATATTTTATTTGCACAAAGCTCAAACGGCAGCTTCGTCACATTTATCAACAAAGAAGAATCTGAGGCCCTAATCAAAGAAATATGCCCAAATCACACTAGTCATTACTAGCAATATAAGTCCTCAAACAAAATCTAGATTCCCTAGCACAGCAAAGTCTCACCAGAAATATGCAATTTTTTTCAAAAAACATATGGCCCTGATCTCACTGGTGGCGTACTCTCAGTAACCTCACAACTACCATCATGCATATCACACTCAACCACCAAATCAAACCATAACCAAATCAGCATGCATATTCCCATCACCATCAAATAGTGCAAGTAAGACTCGACTCAAACAAAGATTATAAAGACACTAAAACATGAAAATCAAAAGACAAAATAAAACCTAATCTAAGAGTTAAGGGGAAAAGAACTTAGTCATTTTGGTCGGAGGATCTCTCATCCGCATTCAGCCTCTCCTTGATTTCTTTAAAACCAGCCTCCATTGCTTTGAATCCTTCCTCCATGGTATCCCTCAGAGTGGCCACTTCTGCACCCAACATCAGCAGCTCGTCCTTGATCTCATTCAGTTCGACCGTCAGTATGACAATCTCACCACTGATTGGGCGAGAAGTTCCCTGTTCCTTTGCAACTTTCAGTTCAGGTCTAACTGAGCTGCCCTCCTGGTTGGACCAGACGGTGGCTACCTCTTTCATCCACCTCGACAATCCGCCAACGCACAAGACGCCCGATATCAAAGAATCGGGTTTCTGCTTCAGCTGCTTCATCTGGGGCCTCATCGTTGAAATTTGCAAGTTTCTTCGCCAGGAGGGTCACCAGCGGGCATAGGGAGAGGTACTTGTTGGTATGGGTTACCCCATACTGAAACTGCATTGCCGCGGTGAACCCAAAGTTCACACTCTTCTTCTCCACCATGCACCAGAGCAGGAAGAGCTCTTGCTGCGTGACCACGTTGGACCCCTCAATCCGGCCGTAGATGTTGTAGGCCAACCAACGATGGCATATCTGTAGATCTGGGTCGCGGATTTCGTTGGACTTGCTGATATTCTTCACATACTTGGCCCCCGTCGAGATTTGAGACCAATAAAGGTCAATCTGACTTCGCCACTCGGGTGGAGCCATGGTCTCAGCCTGCTTATACTCATCATCATACACCTCCTTGTCCTCGATCACCCCCAGATGGATGTTCAAATCGTTAATGGAAAGTGGGAACATCTTCCCCCGCAATTGGAAATCCAGGGTACCTGGTGTTTCAATCGAGTAATTTCCCTTCGGTTTGAACTCCACCGTGCTCATGAACTCCTCCGATATTTGCTTGAATGCCAACACGTTCCATTTCAGAATTTCCCCCCAACCAATGTTCTTAAAATACCCCTCCACGCGTTCTTTTATCCTGAAATCATCCAACACTTCCGTCACCAGAAAATACCAAGGGATTATTTCCTAGTTCTGCAAAACAACATACCTCTGACTGTCCCTCGGTATGACCGTCTCCATAGTGCTAGGTCGCATCACCCCCTTGCGCTTGACACCCTTGGGCTTCGAGGTGATTGTGCTCGTCACCGGCTTAGCAGGGGCAACCACGTCCTCGGAGTTGGAGCTTCCCACAATCTCGGTCCTTTCTGGGTCTACCTCCATCGGCTCTTCCATCTCCTTGGCCTTTCCCTTTTCGGCTGCAGTAGGCTTCCTTTGTTTCTTACTTTGTTCGCCTTTGGTTCTGGTCTTACTGCCTGTCGGTGCTGGTCTGGCCTTAACTGGTAGTGGGGGCTTCGCAACATCCAGCTTCCTTTTCACTCCTGGTCTCTTGCTCTGTGGTGTCGGAACCTCTACCTCCTCCTCTTGAACGGCCTCAACTTCCTCTCCTTCATCAGCCTCCTCTTCGTCCACCTTCTCTTCTTCCACCTTCTCCTCCTCCGCTTTCTCTTGTTCTTCTTCTTTCGTATCCTCGGAAGCGGTTCTCCCCTCCTGCATGGAGGTTTCTGGAATTTGCGGTTGAGGTTGGGCTTGAACAGGAGGTGGTGCGACAATGGATCGCGCCGGAGTTGCCTTGCCCGTCTGGGCCTTCTTCTATTTCTTCACAGGAGGTGTGAGCGCGGGCTCCCCTTTTTCCAGTTGTTTTGACTCGACGGCTGTTCTTGCTACTTCCTGTTCCTCTTGTTGAAGGACTTCGGCGCGCCCTCTTTCCTCGGGCTGGATAGTCAGCAAAGGGTCTTTAGTGACTTTGGTGGAGGTCTCCTTCGAAGCGGTTCGCCTCGTGGTCCGCTTTGGAGGTGGGGGCTTGGTGTTCTTCTTCTTCGGGGGTTGGGTGCTTCCGGAGCCAGTTCCTCCTTTGGTTTTTGCCATAGTGATTTGCAAAGATCAAAAGATTTAGAATTCACGCGGAAGTTTTGGATTTTGTGGGGATTTGGGGAGCAGGGTTGGCCTTTAAGAAGAGTGATCGGCAGTTATGGAAATTTAAGGTTTGGGGCGAGTGGAGATCGTGGTGTAGCAGTTTTCGGAAGTTAGGGTTTGTGCGAGAAAATCGTGGGTTAAAGGCTTTAAGGATAGTAAGAATGGCGGTTATGGCAGAAAAAAGAAATTTTTAAGGAAAGAAATTATGGCAAAAATTTGAATTTCAAATTTTCTGCGGAAACCGAAGGGCTCCCGTCACATTGCCGCCTGCTGCTGACACGCTTACGTCACCCCTCTTCGTAAGCCCTCTTCCAGATCATTCCAACCCCCGACTCTCCACCTACACACTTTGCAACGCAAAGTGGGCTCGGATTCTCCTCTGGGCCTCTTTCCAAATTCATCTTGGCCCGACTCCCTATAGGGTTAGTGCATCCAAACAAAACAAAACAACTTAAAAGAAAAGAAAATTTGGTAAAGACCATACCGAAGAAACCACACTGGGTTGCCTCCCAGCAAGCGCTCTTGTTTCCCGTCTTGAGCTCGACTCTCCTTCACTTTTTACTCGTACGCAGGGTCGAGAAGGTGCATTCCTCCTTCTCCTTGTCTACTTCAGCAAGTTCATGGTAGGGTTTCAGGCGATGCCCATTCACCACGAACTGTATCAACTCCATTGTGATCGTACACTTCTATGCTTCCGTTTGAAAAAATTTCTTTGACCACGAATGGTCCTGACCACTTTGAACGAAGTTTCCCAGCCATCATCTTGAAGCTTGAATTAAAAAGTAGAATTTTTTGTCCCACCAAGAACTCCTTCTTCCTGATCTTGGCATCTGGATCCTCCTGGTTCGCTCTTTATAGAGCACCGCATTGTCGTAAGCTTCCAACCGAAGTTCTTCCAACTCACTGAGATGCAACTTCCTTGCTTCTCCAGCTAGAGTCATACTGAGGTTCATTTGCTTGATTGCCCAGTACGCCTTATGTTCGATTTCCACAGGCAAATGACATCTTTTCCCATAAAGCAAGCGGAACGGGGACATTCCAATGGGTGTCTTGAAAGCAGTTCTGTATGCCCACAACGCGTCTCCCAAATGGTTACTCCAGTCCTTGGGGTTGGGGCGTACCACGTTTTCCAGGATGCTCTTTATCTCTCTATTGGAAATCTCGGCTTGGCCATTTGCTTTGGGGTGATATGTTGTGGTGACCTTGTGTGTCACCCCCATCTTCTTAGTTAGTGCTCTGATAGTGGCATTACAGAAATGAGACCCCTGATCACTGATTAGAATTTTGGGTATACCATACCTCTCGAACACTTTCTCCTTCAGGAACCCTGCCACGGTATGAGCATCATTGCTTGCGGTTGCTTTGGCTTCAACCCACTTTGACACGTAATCCACTGCCACCAGAATATACTCATAGTTCCTTGACTTTGGGAAAGGACCCATAAAGTCAATTCCCCAAACGTCAAAAATTTCGACAGGCATGATTGGAACTTGTGGCATTTTATCTTTTGCGGTAATACCTCCAGTCATCTGGCACTTCGGGCAGCTCTGTACCCATTTTCTTGCATCCGTGAATATGGTGGGCCAGTAGAATCCACTCTCCAAGATTCTATGGGTCGTGCACTTTCCTCCAAAATGCCCGCTGTTTGCTGTTCCATGACACATGTCCAAGGTTTGGGCATGCTCATCCTCAGGTATGCATCTCCGTATGACCTGATCTGCTCCAATCCTCCAAAGATATGGATCCTCCCAGTAGTAGAATCGTGCTTGCACAAGTAACTTCCTTTGTTCGAACCTTGTCAATCCTGGGGGCAACTCTTTAGTGATAAGATAATTAGCTATATCGGCATACCATGGCTCCTGTTTGGTTAGAGCATACAGTTCTTCCCCTTCCACTCGGGTGCTCATGGAGTATAACTTTTCGTCTGGAAAGGTATCAGTAATGGGCATACCGTCATCCTCTTCCAGTTGCAACCTGCTCAAATGATCCGCCACGAGATTTGCAGCTCTTTTCTTGTCCCTTATTTCTATGTTGAACTCTTGCAACAGTAAGATCCACCTGATGAGTCGAGGTTTGGATTCCTTTTTGGCCATCAAATACTTCAACGCAGCATGATCCGTGTAGACCACCGCCTTTGTTCCCAAAAGGTAGGAACGAAATTTTTCTATGGCAAACACCACTGCTAAGAGTTCTTTTTCAGTAGTGGTATAGCTGCATTGCGCCGGATTCAGAGTTTTGGATGCGTAGTAGATCACGCAACTCTCTTTGCCTTTCTTCTGCCCCAGTACTGCTCCAACGGCGTGGTTGCTGGCATCACACATGATCTCGAACGGTAAGTCCCAAACCGGAGGTTGAATAATGGAGGCTGACACCAACTTGTTTCTCAGAATTATAAATGCCTCCTTACAATCGTCATCGAACTCGAACGGCACATCTTGTTGAAGAAGTCTGGTCATGGGCTGGGCAATCTTGGCGAAGTCTTTGATGAATCACCGGTAGAAGCCTGCATGGCCAAGGAATGCCCGTATGTGCTTTACTGTTGTCGGGTAGGGCAATTTGGCGATGGAATCAACCTTCGCCTTATCCACTTCAATTCCTCTTTCCGAAATCACGTGCCCCAGCACTATTCCTTCTCTTACCATAAAATGGCATTTTTCATAGTTAAGGACCAGGCTCTTCTCCACACACCTTTTCAACACAAGCTCTAGATGCTTCAAACAAGTGTCGAAAGAGTTACCATATACGGTGAAGTCGTCCATGAAAACTTCAATGCAATTCTCAAGTAGGTCGGAAAATATGCTCATCATGCACCGTCGAAAGGTTCCCGGTGCATTGCATAATCCGAACGGCATTCTCCGGTATGCAAATGTTCCAAATACGCAGGTGAAAGTGGTTTTCTCCTGGTCTTCATGTGCCACAAAGATTTGCATGTACCCGGAATATCCGTCGAGAAAACAGTAATAGGCATTACCAGCTAATCTTTCCAACATTTGGTCGATAAACGACAATGGGAAGTGATCCTTCCTGGTTGCATCATTCAGCTTCCTGTAGTCAATGCAAACTCTCCATCCTGTTTGCAATCGGGTGGGCACAAGCTCGCCTCGATCATTCTCCACAACCTGTATTCCTGACTTCTTCGGTACGATATGGACTGGACTCACCCACTGGCTATCGGATATGGGATAGATGATTCCTAGTTCCAATAGCTTAAGAATTTCTTTTAGTACTACCTCCTTCATAACTAGGTTCATCTTTCTTTGAGAATCTCGAACAGGTTTGGCTCCTTCCTCGAGGTAAATGTGGTGCATGCACTCCGTGGGACTGATGCCTTTTATATCAGCTAAGGTCCAACCGATGGCTTCCCTATTTTCTCGTAATACCCTAACCAATCGATCTTGCTGCACAATGGTTAGATCAGCACTGATGATAACTGGTAGTGTCTCTTCTGGTCCCAAATAAGCATATTGTAAATGTTTGGGTAGTTGCTTGAGTACCAAAATGGGTGCTTTCTGGATTGAGGGCAACAACTTCTCGTTCTGCCCATACTGAGCCAATAACTCCGGTTTGCTTGTCTCTGTTCCCCCAGCTAGATAGACCTCCTGGATTAATTCCTTGATCTTCTCATCTACCTCCACCTCGACTTCCAAGGTGCTTTCTCGGAGAGAGTAAAGCTCCATGATGGCTTCCTTCATCTCATGATCCTCCATATGTTCTGCATCCCGATCAGTCAGACCATACTGAATTACTTTATCTGTGGTATCCCTGGAACCGAAAGCGATTCCCTGTTCTTGCACCAAGGGCTCAAACATATCGATCATGTCCACTGTTTCCATTGCTTGTTTCCTCTTCATGGTTTCATAGATGTTGAATTCCTCTTGGACTCCATCGAACTCACATGTCAAAATCTCGGTTTTCATATCAATCTTGGTTCCAGCGGTCATCATGAATGGTCTTCCCAATAGTATAGCATTCTCTCCTGTTTCGGGTCCGGTGTCCAAGACATAGAAGTCTGCTGGGAAAATCAAATCCCCAACCTTGATCAGTACGTCCTCCACCACTCCTTCAGGGTAAGCGTTGGACCTGTCAGCCAACTGTATGACCACACGGGTGTTCCTCATCTCGCCAATATTCAATCTCTTGTATACAGCCAATGGCATCACATTAATGGAGGCTCCCTGATCCATCATTACCTTATCCATGTTTGTTCCTCCTATATTCCATGGAATGGTGAACATCCCTGGATCCTTTCGCTTCGTGGGTAGCTTCCGTTGGATCACCGCCGAAACACTTTCTCCCATCACATAGCGGACTTCTTCCTCCATCTTGACTTTCCTTGAACAAAGGTCTTTCAAGAATTTGGCGTACTTTGGAATTTGCCTGATAGCATCGAGTAGGGGTATGCTCAATTCAACCTTTTGAAACATCTTCATCATTTCACTTGCTTCCTTCTCTTTAGCTTTCTGTCTCAGGCGTCCTGGGTAGGGTGCGTCGGTTGGGCTGCTACCTCCAGCTTGTTCATCAGTTGGACCCTTACCACTCTTATTCCAGCTTCATTGAATCAGCTCAGCCTCAACTAACAACTCTTCTTCCTTTTCTCCTTCTTCTGGAAACTCAGTTAACACAACTTGGGCGTGTTCTCTGGGATTGATTCCCATGGCCGGGAGCTTACCAGCGTTCTCTTCCAGTTTGGCCACTGCCTTAGTCAAGTGACTAATTTGCTGGTTGGTTTGGTTCATGCCGGCATGAATTTCATTGCGAAATTTCTCACTCTCTTTAGCCATGTTTTCGATGGCTTCTTCCCAAGGCGCTCTCCAGTGTGGTGGCTGGTGAGGGAGTTGTTGTTGATTCTGGTTGTGGTGTTGAGGTGGTCCCAACTGGTACTGTTGTTGATGCTGGTTCTGATTATACTGAGGACGTTGCATTTGTGCGCCCATATTGTTCT
The DNA here is from genome assembly GCF_028751815.1 of Salvia miltiorrhiza. Taxonomy (NCBI): domain Eukaryota; kingdom Viridiplantae; phylum Streptophyta; class Magnoliopsida; order Lamiales; family Lamiaceae; genus Salvia; species Salvia miltiorrhiza. The sequence goes on along the minus strand of NC_080394.1, from coordinate 45,419,545 downwards.
GCTGTTGGGGCTGACCATCTTGCTTCCACCGGAAGTTAGGGTGATCTCTCCACCCTGGATTGTAAGTGTTTGCATAAGGATCATACTTCCGTGAATTTCCATCATGTCCTCCGATGGCATTGACATCAACAATATCCTCGCCAAAATTGAGACAATTTTCAGATTGATGTCCGGTGGCATCGCAAAGGCCACACTGGTGAATCTTCTTCGGTATAGTCAAACCCGACAGAAGTTCCTTGAGTTCGTTCATGCTCTTCTCCATAGTCTTCTCCAGTTTGGACATCTCCTCATTCTCTTCAGTTTTTCTTGGTTTTTCCAGATTTCTTTCATGCCCTTCATCACGTGATTCTTCTGCCATGGTGCCCAACAATTGGAAGATCTCCAACGGAGTCTTACTCATCAATGATCCATTGCAGGCTGCTAGGACCAAACTGCGATCATTTCTCCGCATGCCCTTTACAAAGCTCTCCACCTGATCTTTTGGAGAGATTTGGTGATGAGGACAGTTGCTTAACATTCTCTTGAATCTCGTCCAGTATTCATAGAAGGATTCTAGCCCATCTTGTCTAATGCTGCGGATATCCCATCTCATCCGCTCCACTCTTGATGCTGGGAAGAACTCTTCCAAGAAGGCCTGTTGCAGTTGTGCCCATGTAGTGACACTACCTTCGGGTAGGTCATACAGCCATCTTCTTGCGTTGTCCACCAAGGTAAAAGGGAAGAGTATCAACTTGACATACTCTTGCTGCTCATCATTGGATTGATGCATGATTGTCATCTCAAAATCTTGGAGATGAGTGTGAGGGTCATCCCCTTGGTATCCATTGAACTTCGGTAAGATCTGAAGTAATGAGGGCTTCATGTCATACCGACGAGGTGCAAACGGATTCTCTGGTAAGGTGATTCCGTTCGGCCTCAAGTTGAGATTAGTTGGGTATGCCAACTATCTGAAGGTCTGCGCCTGCTCAGCTGCTGCTTGCTCTGCATCTGCTTCTGCCATAGCTTTGCGTCTCGCTATTCGTGCTCATGCGCGTAGTCGGCTTTCGGTGCGATCAATATCAGGGTCAAACACCAATGCTCTTACAGCTCCACGAGTTCCACGCATACACCAGTAGCGGAAAATGGAATGAGGAGAGAACAAAATTGCTGCGCGTCACTCCCCGGCAACGGCGCCAATTTTGACACACACCCGTCGTGCGGTGCGGGCAAAATACTTGTGTATGCCCAGTACAGACAATACACGCTCTTACGTCCCACTACAAGAACTCAGTCTTAGTGGTAAGTATAGGGTCGAATCCCACAGGGAGTGAGGAACCACTTTGTTCTCCAACGACAAACTGAGGTGTCACAAGTCTCAATCTGTATACTCTGCACAAGAAATTAACAAGATCAATAATAACAAAGGGGTGAGGTTATTCGGTTAGGTCATAACTGTTGTTAACATTCGTTTCGGTCATAGGCATACTGATAATCCGTCCATGATCCATATAAACCCAAGGTGTGGCCCAAAGACATTGGGGCGTTTCAAGGGGTTTGTAATGACCCGACTTTTAATTGAGGATTTAAAATCTTTTAATGACTGATTAAGGATTTATTATGATAATTAGGGTTCGGCATCCATTAATAAAATATATTTTGAGTCCATTAATTTATTACCGATCATTTAACATTGAAGTGTTAATTATAGATCTTTAATTGATTGTTAAAGTGAGCATATGCGATTATTTAATTTATTTAAATGGCAAGCTCAATTAGATTTTATACTTCAAATGATAATTACAGAGACAAAAATACCACATGCTAAGCATGCTGAAGAAAAAGTCCATGTTCATACTGCATGCTGAAGAAAGTCCATGTTCATAATTATCAAGCTGAAAAAGAATTCTGTGTTCATACTAAAGCTGAAGAATTTCCACGATCCTCACCAACCCATTTTTCTTTTATAATCTACACCATTTTTCACCCAAACCTCACCACTTCACCATTTCTAAATTCCCGCAGCAAGTTCAGACAACAACATACACCAGAATCTTAAGGTTTTTCTCCTTAAGCTTATTTCATTTAACCTGTGCAGAGAACCACCAAAGCCACATACAATTACTGGATATTTCTTTATGTGTTTACAAGATATGCTATATATGAACTGAAATTAGAGAGAGCTTATATTGGAAGAAAAGAAATTCATATTTACATGAATATATGCTTGAGTACACTTTACAATTGAGTAATTACAGTATGAGAATAATTCTATGCCTTTTTGTGAACTAAATAAGGGCTTGAGCCCTGTTTTTGTATGTGTGAGTCGAGGTCAGGGAGAGGGCAGCCTTGGTGGCTCGTCGTCTCGACGGCGAAACGGCGGCGGAGCCGCGGTGGTTCCGATCTGCCAAATAGGAGAAGAGAGAGAGAGGGTTTTCAGATTTTTAAATTAGCAAGGGAAGGATATTGAAAATAAGAAAAGAGGAAGGAAGGAAAGTTAGGGTTTTTACCTGGGCTATCTCAGGCGACGGCGGCTCCTCTACGGCTCCTGGCCGTGAGTCCACCGGCGAAGGAAAGGCGGCGGCGACGGCACAGCAGGGGCTGTTTCCGTGCGTCCTGCTTCCAGAGAAGGAAACTGAGACGGGAGAGAAATAGAGGGAAGAGAGAACAGGGGGCGGCCGTGGCGTTGAACGGAGCCGGCCGTTCCGCCGTGGAGGTGAGGCGGAGGAGATGACAGCGGCGGCGTGGTTGCGCTTGCTGTGCCTTGTTCCAGCGGCCGAGAGTGAGCGAGAGAGATAGAGGAGAAGAGAGGGGGAAAGAGTTCAGGGAGAGAGAAGGAGAGGCCGCGCCGCTCGCCGGCGGCGACGGCGCCGTTGAACGGCAGCGGGGCGGCAGAACACGATAGAGAGAGAGTAGAAACTGAGGCGCAGGTGTGTGTGTGAATGATGGTGTTTTAATGTGTGTGCAACTAGGTTATTTAATTAAGATGGGCTTGGGATGAACTTGGGCTTTTATTTAACTGTTGGGCCGAGACTTGGGCCGATTTTAATAAGTGTTTGGGCCCTTATTTAATTAATTGATGGGCTTAGATTTAAATGTTTGGGCTGCAATATCTGTTGGGCTCGGCCCTTTTAAATAAAAATCTGATGGGCTTCTTTTATTTAAAGGATTTGGGCTTCTTTAATTTAATTGTTTGGGCCTTATTCAAAGAAAAACATGATAGACTTAATTTATCTAATTAATTTGGGCTTATATCTATTTAAATTATTTGAGCTCTTAATTATTAATTTAAATTGAGCTTGATTAATTTAATTATATATTGACCTTTAAATTAATTATTTAAATGGGGTTCTTTATTTCAAGTATTTATAAATGGATTTTAAAATAAAATATTTTGAGTTAAACTCTTATTTAATTAATTCTTTTCAAATAACTTATTAATATGGATTATTTGAAAATGATTAAATGATTTTAAATATGAGAAAGCATGATCTATGATGATATAATTTATCTATGTGATATTATAGGATTTGTTTTTAAATGACGGAATATTTGACTTGATGACATAAATAGAATGAGTTATGATTAATGCGCATGTTGATGTTCGAATAAATAGTTCGAACCTAAATGATAGTTATGTGATAATGTTTTGAGTTTAAGGTTTTGACGAGATAAGATTAATATGGATGCTAGAACCCTAAAATCATTAAAGAAGATAGTTTAGTTTAGAGATCAATCTTCCTGTCTTTCACGACTTCTTCTCAAACTTATCGATTCTTCGTCAATAAAGGTCCAGACGGGAAGTGATAGCTAAAGAGGGAAGTAACTCTACGCCCGTTGTGGGAACGAATAAGGTGGGCTTTCTTAAAACACGTATATAGAGATCCCCTGCATACAGGCCTCTTATACGAAATGAAATGAATGATATGATATGACTATATTATTTCAAATGATGAATGGTTCTTATGAAATGAAATGTTTATGGAAATGATTAAATGATGAATGGTTCTTATGGAAGGAAAGGAAATGTTTATGAAATGATTGTCTGCCAAAAATGTTTATGTTTTATGTATGTATCCTATCTGTGTTGGTTCGCCAACTATAAAGGAAATCGAATTCGGATCCTACGCTAGACGAAGGTTTGCTAGTAAGGGTTAACGTGTACACTCATGGAGACTGTGTGTCGCTTGCGACCGGTCTTGGAGTCCGTGGAAAGAGGCCTCCTTCCCGGCGTGTAAAAGGAACAGATATGGATCATATAGACTGAAAATGGGATGCGCATCCAACTTTATGAAATGAAAGAAAATGTTTAGTAAGCACAGGTCCTTCAAGTAAAACCCTGTGTGTTACTGTTGGCAGTACAATAAATGATATAAAATGTTATGTTTCCGGCATATGTTCACTGAGTATTTTTACTCAGCCCTGCATGTTGTTTTCCCTAATGTGCAGGTTGAGCGGATGATGGAATGGAGTGGAGTTGAGCGGATGTACCTTTTGACATAAAATAATAATGTAACCTTGAGTATACATCTTCATATGTATAACTCACACGTATTTCCGCTGAAAGATACTCTGATTATGTTAAGGTTTTTATTTTAAGTGTAATACTCTTTTGTTGGTAATCCACTTCGACGGGCCTTCCCGAACAAACGTCTTGTATTTGCCCAAGTGATCAGTTATGATCCTAGTGTGATATAATAAATGTCTCTTTTCGTAAAATGTTTGATTGTTAAGTAAATGCCCCTTTCTTTCCCCGCTTCTTAATCCCCTTCCCGAGTCATAACCCCGGTTAAGCCATCCTTAGGGATTGCGGGCTGTGACAGAGTGGTATCAGAGCAGTTCGTTTGCTCTGGCCCAAGAATTTTCCTTCAAAAGCCAAGTCTAGATCGAGTCATTTGACTTAAATGAATCTTATGACACCGCTCAACGCTCCATTGCATCACGCTCAATCAAGAAAAAGGTAACTGAAGTTACAATGTTTAATTATGTTATGGTTTTAAACAGTTGCAAGGATGTGATTGTGAAACGCATGTTATGAATGATATGTTGATGCTTTACCTTTTTATGGCACAATTTGTGCATATTATGTTGATACGATTGTACGAATGAAAGGACATGGACACGTTTTTCAAGGAACATAGATTGCTATGAGTTACATGATCATAAATTGGAAAAGAACATAGATTGATGGATCAATAGGATATTCCTATATACTAGATGCTTGATATGTTGAATGAGAAAAATGACTGAACACCTCGAATGTTTTGGTTTCCTTCGGGAGACTGTAGTTTCGTTGAAACTCAAAGATATACTGAAAAGATACGTGCCACGTTGAAAGTAAGTCAACGAAAGGTGGCATGAGACAACTTCAAGATGGACGTTACACCACGAGGGTTTTAAGCATAGTCTCTACGTTCGAAAGTTCACACATGACAGAATATCAAATTGACTTCGTTTCATGATGAGTTGTAGAAAGAATATGGTTTGACTGTTACATTACTATGTTGTAATATGTCTACTTATGTAAAGAATGTTGAATATTCAGAATATGAGTCTAGAACAAATGATCCTAAGTTTGAGCTATTAGCTTACTGTTACGAACTTAAGTTTTGTTATGTAAGTATGATGAGAATTTAGAAGACCCATAATTACCAAAGTCCGGGATGATGTTTCCCGTGTAACTGGGAAGTAATTTTGTTGGACCTGGCCAGTCCACATGATCCAAATCTCAGTAGACGTCTTTTGGGTTTATAAACCCCTGTATTTCAACTTCAGTTAAAAAAAAAAAAATCAGATGGGTTCTCACTCTAGGTCATTTTGTTCGACCTCGTAGTTACTTCTTTCTACCATCTGGTTATTTATTTGAGCCTCTTGAACAAATTTTCTGCAACCCTTTATTTTGATATCATTTGAGATTTGAGCTTGTGCAACTTTTGAGTTGTTCTAGTAGATTCTTTTGATGTATACGACTAAGAAGCGTTAGTATATTGACTTAGTAAGTCACCCAAACTATAGCATGGTTAATTGACCATCAGTTTGTGTCTAAAATTAGTTGACATTAGTTCTTCTCCTATGATTATTATCAACCATACATTTTGTTAGCAATTTAGAGTACAAACCGTAATGTAGGGTTTCAGCACAATGACTTGAGTTGTTTTGTCTATGATGGTTTTACGATCGAATCCTTACACATGTTATATGTGGCAAGGAGTGTGTTGATTATCGCTTTTCTCTTGAAAATAGAATGTCTTGTAGACGAGGAACTTGAAACAATGTGGGGACAAAAATGAACCATTACGAAAGATGGATGAATTTTTTTTTTTTTCGAGTAAAGCTTGTATTATCTATGAAACCAAGAATCCAGTTGAGCGGTAAACTTTAGATTAAGACAATGAAGAGAACCTTTGCTTTCCTTGTATCGCACAAGAACGACTTCATGTGTTGAATTTCAGTTGACTAGATCTAAATTTTGGTGAAAAGCCAAAAGAAAAGCAATGACTCAAGAATGGTTAGCAAACTTGGATTAGAAAGACTTTAAGACGGATACATATGACATATATTTTCAATATCTGCGATAGGAGGAGAGAAACGAAAATGTTCAATCTGAAGCAAAACAGGATATCTATGACCCAGTATGACCACATTTGTTGTGGCATGTCCGTTATGCCCCACAATAGGTGGACACCAATGAAAAGATCCAGAAGAAGTTTCGACCTGGCCTAAAGTATGAGATAAGAATGGCATTCGCCAACCACGGTGAGTTTACGTACTTTGAATTGCTCAACAAAACTCTAGGCGCCAAGGTAGTTATGCTCGGGGATCACCCGACACAAATTCAAACTGAACAAAGTGGTCAAGACATGAAAAACTTTTCACCCGTAGAAGTGACAACGATAGTAACGCGTAGTTATATGAACCTGTAATTGAATGTAGGATCACTTAAGGTGGTAGCGAATAACTTGATGTTATACCAATATGGAACGTAGATATAACCCTAGGAATGGACTGGTTAGCTGAGAACTATATGCTACGATTTATGCATTAAATTGGAAATCTCCTTCAAACCTTCAAGAATAGACGCATTAAGTTTTCAAGAGATAAGTATAAGGAGAGAATATCAGTTATTTCATACATACAAGCCATGAATATCAGTTATTTCATACATACAGTGCCGCTACAGTACTCAATAGTTATTGCTACAGTACTCAACAGTGTTGCTACAGTACTCTGCCACCCCCCCTAAGTTCAAGAAAATGGGAAAAAGAGAAAGGGGGTGGAGACATGTGCTGCACACTCCCCTATCCCCTCTTGAGCTTGCTGCACCTTTTTTTTTTCCCACGCCCATGCAGCAGGCTGCCATGCCCAAGTACACCTAAATATGTCAATCAGCCAAACCACCTCGTCATTCAAAACAGCCAACATTGTTGCATTCTCTTCATTCTTCATTTGAGGACTGCACAAGGAGAAGTGAGCCTTTAATTCATCCTACCAAGTATTCTCAAGGTAAGCTTGTCTTCAATGCTCCACCTTCTTCCCTTATTCCACCTGCATTAATGCAAGAACAACTTTATTATTTCAGTTCGATCTGCTGCTTCATTTAATCCAACCACAACAGCCAACAAACACCAAAGCAAGCATCATTCAAGGTATTTATACTACCTCAGTTATCCAATCGAGTTCGCATTCATACCAACGAGCATAATCATGTTTTACCACTACATCAAACAGTCCATGTTATGTATAGCAATAGAAAGACTTATGTGTATACTGCCACTGCACTCTAGAACACAAACCCTGAGGACCTCACACATTGATTATGAAATATTTAAGAGATTGAATGAATCATACGACTTAGAACATAGCTCCTTTGTATCTCCTACATAACGGAAACTTCAAGTAGACAAGCTTCGAACTTAGCTTTTAGAAAGGCATCGAACGCGGCCCTGCACAGTCGAGCCGCAACAACGGCAACTTCCTCGGCCTCATCGGAGCCCGAGAACGACAGCAGCGGCTGCCGAGGGTCCAGCTGGCGACGGTGGCGGCAACTCCAGACGACTGGCAGAACTACGCCGGCGTCAGAGGGACGCGAGGATGATGGTGCTGCGCCGGTCTCGCTGCGACGACGGCAGACTTGTGGCAGCAGCCGGCGGACTCCTCAACGAACAGCAGCAGTCGGCGGACTCCTCGGCGACAGCAGCAGTCGAAGGCGGCTGACTCGGCGACTTCAGGCGGAGCGGGACGGCGCGGTCAAAGGCCAAGCGCCGCTGGTCGCGGCCCAGAGCAGAACAGCAGCAGTCAGCGGCAGCAGCTCCACGCGGCGGCGCGACGCCGAGTGAAAGAGCGAGAGGCGGGTCTGGGTGGTGACTGATGAGAGAAGGGAGGAGGACGAACAGCCAGCGCCGGATTCCGGAGCCACGGCGGTGGAACTCCTCGATGACGGCTGGAACGGGCGAGAGAGGGAGATGACCGATGGAGAGAAGAGAGAGGATTCTGTGTGAGAAACTTTGGGAGAGAGAGATATGCAGCGTGAGTTTTAAATTGAGAAAGAGAGAGAGATATAAAGTATGTGTGTGTGCGTGTCTTTTGCTAAAGAAAAAAAGGTGTGTGCATGTGTTTTGTGTTGAGAGAAAGGAAGAGAGAGAGAGAGATAAAGTATGTGTGTGTGCGTGTCTTTTGCTAAAGAAAAAAAGGTGTGTGCATGTGTTTTGTTTTGAGAGAAAGGAAGAGAGAGAGAGATAAAAAAAAAAGAGGGAGTGTGTGCGTGTGTTTTGTTGTTAGAAGAGAGAGAGAGATTAAAAAGTGTGTGTGAGTGTGTTTTGATAAAAGAGAGAGAGAGAACCGATAATAAGAGAGAAAGAAATGTCGGTAGAGAGAGTGATAAAGAGGCGTAAATTTGGGGAAGAAAAGGAGAGAGTTTTGGACCGGGTTTGGGCCGGTTTGGACCGGGTTTGGGCGAATTTTTGGGCCCTCTTATTGGGCCTAGTTCATTTTATTTGTTGGGCCAGAGATTAATTCATTTTGGGCTTCCCATGGGCTTCTATTAATTTTCTTATGGGCTTCAAATCCATATAATTGGGCACCTATTATTTATTTATTTAGGCCCAATAAGAATTATTATTTTAGGCCTCATTATTAATCCTAATTATATTTAATTAGTGATTAATTTTAAGACTTACTAATTATTAATTAGTAAGTGAATTAGATTATTTTTAAGATGAGTAGATTATTAAATATTAATAATCCGACCTCATAAGACGAGCTTTAATTCCTTAAATAGGATTAGCATTTTTTTTTTATTAAAGGAATATGAGTCATGCATAATCATTTCATGCATCCTCATTTATTGAGATTTTTAGAGAATTAGAATCTTATTTTATTTTCTCGGATTAAAGGTCAAGCACCAGAGTTAGAGCTAAACCGTGAGTCTGCTATTCAGGTGGGCTTTCTTACGTATAAACTAAAACCATATAGTAGAATTGTTAAGACTTTATGCTTATGAATTTGAATGATATTGTCAATGCCTAAATGCTTTATGTTTTGTTATTAATTGCCTATCTGATGTTAATCGAATTCGGATTCTGGATGGGACCGCAAATCCCTTCGGAATTAGTGTACACCTTGTGATCGTGAGTCATCTAGCGGGTTGGCCGATCATAGTGTCCGTAGAGGGAGGCCTCCCTCTCGGCACGAGTTACTGATATGGTGATTAATGATATTAAAATGCCTGCGCGGGTTATTGATGAAATAAATGATATTATGTTTGGTAAATACGAGTCTTTAAAGGAAAACCCTCGTATCTTACTACTATTGAAAGGCTTGACAATAAAATATTATGCATGTATGTAAATTTCGGCAAGTGTCCACTAAGTACTTTCGTACTTAGCCCTGTATGTATTTATAAATGTGCAGGTTGAGCTGTGATCGAGGATGTAGTGTGCAAGCGGAGCTTTTGTCGATCTAGGATGAGTACCTCAGAGTAGAGTATATGTCTTCATACATATACTCAAAATGTTATTCCGCTGCGAACACTGATTTCGTTATGATATTATGTTATTTGTCAAACAATATGTATTATTTAACAATGTTCTCAAACTCATTGAGCACCCTTTTTCTGGATATTATTACGTACGGTCCCCTTGTGGCCTTCTTGATATCTAGATATTTCGATTGATTTCCTTATACAAGTCGAGTCATTAAGAGACTGAATATACCCCTTTCTAAATCCCGCTCCTAAATTCCCTCCCTTAGTCGCGGTTTCCCCGAATTTGCTATCCTTAGCAAGTGCGGTCGTGACAGAATGGTATCAGAGCGTTTCTTTTGCTCTGAGTACTAATCATTCCTTCTAAGTTGAGTCTAGATTAAGTAAGTCAATATACTTTTAAACTAGTCGACAAAAGCTTGGCACTACATCTCGTCACGCTCAACAGAGGTTATGGTAAGTACTTTCAAGTTTTAATTAAGTTAATTTCTTGAAATGTATGAAGCATGAATAAGTATGACTATTGTATGAATCACAAGAACTTAGAACTGTTAAGTTATATATGCTCACTCTCACGACGGAACATAGAAGAGAACTTAGGGAGATGCCTTAACTTTTCTTCATGTTACGATGACATCGACAATGACGGTTGAAATAGAGAAAGAAGAATCACACGAAGGGTCGCATGATGAAACCACGAGCATGAAGATTGAACAGCGTAACGAACGCCAATAGTACGTTGATGGCATGGGCATAGCTTAAATATTCGAGTGTTTTTCTACGATGAGATCTCGAATTAACTCGGCCTTTTGAACTTATTTTGTTGAAACTTTTAGTTACTAGATCTAAGAGTATATCATCATCACATAACAAGCCCTAAGTTCGGTAAACAACGACATTAGAATTATATGAAAGTCGAATTGGTAATCTGTGATTAAGTATTAAGAACCTGTATGGCTTGTGTATAAATGCTAGATTTAGATGATGAGGTGTTTTTGCACGTTTTGGTTATCGAACCAAACTTGTTTTCCGATTTTAGATATTTAGAGCTTTATCGCTTAAAGTTACTTGTCGTGTGTTACTTTTGACGATAGAACTTCCTTTGTTAGATGGCGAGGACTGTTTTCACCCGACGACGACCACTGCCCCCATGGGCTAGTCCAGAAGAGGTCAAGCGGTCCTACCGCACCTATGCTCCATGTCACGGGGATAACCTCGGACAATTTCTCGCAGGTTTTCACAGACACTGGGTCGAAGCGAGTGTACATGGAGTATCAGGGTATGACGGTATCCAGAGGTTGATCTTACTGTTACCTTCCGAATGGCAGGGATGGGCTAGGCTGATCTCTGCCCATTACATCTTTCGCCGGGAGGATTACCACGACCTCGTGGGAGACTTCCCTAGCTTCATTGCGGAGCTTCAGGCCTGTTTCACCTTGTGGGGCCGCGCCCCTCTAGGGCCCTACATCCTGCCGGGAGACTACGTACAGGTAGGGACGCCCTTGCCAGCGGAAGCACCCACTACTGCTCCCGAGCCCTCGATGGCCTTGCCCCGAGATTCTCCACCACGAGCCTCAGTTCTAGGGCGCCGTGGTAGGCATGATGACGAGGCAGGCCCTTCTCGTCCACGGGCTCGCAGGGATTTCCCATCGCCTCCCGACTCAGCTCTCCGGGCAACTACTCCTCCACCACCAATGATACCTACGGCAGAAGCAAGGCTTTCGACTGCCATGGCCAACGCTGACAGGGTCATGTCCAACCTGAGGGAGTTCATAGATAGGGGCAAAGCCCCTATGCAGGAGGATGATGGTATAGTACCGTATGGTACGATGAGGATTTCTCATCCCGAGCCCGTGCCACCTCCAGCTCCGATCAAGCCTCGCACCACGGTCAGGATCAGCACCAGAAACGATCCGATCCGTGAGATTGTGGACGACATCTTCCGCTCAGCCCAGATCATGCGGGAAACAGGCGAGGGCCAGGGAGAGACTCCGTTGCCCAACTGGGAGCCGGGCGAGGATGAGGAGGAGGACCCCGAGGAGGATCCTGAGGAGGACCCCGAGGAGGATCCGGAGGAGGACCCCTTAGCGTCACCGAGGAGCAGCCGTACCGCGACTCAGGCTTCGCGGATTTGATAATTTTTAAGCTTGTTGATTTTTCCAGAAACGATGATTCGTTCCGATATTTTTTTGTAATCTATGACTATGATTTTATTTGTGTTGTCTCTAGCTAGCATTAGTACGAAAACGTTGACGTTCCATGATTAAGTACCATTTTGAGGTTGCATAGCTAGTAAGCCGGTACACCATAGGGAGTACTCGGATCGACTTTACTTACATTTTGGTTGACGATGTAAAAGCCCTCGATGAGGCAATTTTCCAGGATATCTATATATATATGACCCTAGCATGGGCTTTCTACGACGATCTCGTGTATGTTTTATGTTTCTCTACGGGTTTTATTCTTCACAAGTCAGTTAAGAATGTAGTAACTTTGAATAATGTGACTTGTGTATGCAACGGTTCCTGTTAAAATCTTAGTGTTGGAGTTATGATATTTTTAGATTTTGACCAACAATTCTTTATTAATTGCCTTAGAGACTCATGTATAGAATGTGTTAAAATGGATTTGTAAATTGCAGAATGCCGCCTAAACGAGGTCGCCCCCCTAGAAGAAACGTTAACAATGATGGAAATCGCAATGAAATACCTGAAGAGCGGCGAAACGACAGGGAACCTACCCCACCCCCTCCACCCCCTGCTAGAAGGACTGAAGAACTTTTTCTTCGACAGAATCCGCCCACGTTCACTGGGACAGGCGACCCAGCCGAGGCCGAAGCTTGGATACGCGCCTTGGAGCGTATCTTCACTTTCCTACACTGCACAGAAGAGGAGCGACTCTCGTGCATGTCTTTCCAACTAGCCGGATCGGCTGACTTTTGGTGGGAAGCCCGCCGAAAGACTCTGACTCCCGAAGAATGGGCAGCTTACACTTGGGATGACTTTAAAATTGGATTATACGATAAGTATATTCCCAAGAGCTACAGGAAGAAGAAGGAGGCTGAGTTCTATAGCCTGAAACAAGGGAAGAAGACGGTGACGGAGTATGACAGAGAGTTCTGCGATCTGTCGCGTTATGCTCCGCAGCAGGTGGATACTGATGAGAAAATGGCGGAGAAATTTTGTGCCGGTCTGAGGCACGAGATTCGGATGACTCTAGCTAGTCATGGTGGACTCTCATACACTGAGTCTTTGAATAGGGCACTGGACATCGAAGCTGCAATGCCAGTAGAAAGATTGGCCCCGCCACAGACCTCAGCACCAGCCAATCCACCTGCACGCCCTCAGAACTTTAAAAGGAAGCGCAGTTGGAACGACCGTGGGGGAAATGAAAGCCAGACTAACAAGAGGCCATGGCAAGGAAATGCGCCGTTGGGACAACATCAGCAACAAGGACAAGGGAAGCAACAGGGTCCTGCCCCGGCTGGAGGCAGCCAAAGACAAAATGAAGTTCCCCTTTGTCCAAAATGCCACAAACCACATCGTGGTGTCTGTAGGGCTGGAACTGACAGTTGCTACACGTGTGGCCAGAAGGGCCACTACTCCTCACAATGCCCCAACAAACAGCAGGGCGCGGCAATCAGGGCCACTTATGCCCAGCCCCTGCGAGCAGTTCAAGGGCAACACCAGCCCCGCCAACAGCAGCCATACCAGCAGCAATACCAACACCAGCACCAACATCGTCAACAGCAACAGAGGCGGCAGCAACCATTGCCGCAACAGGCGAGAGCCTTTGCTCTCACCCAAAACCAGCCCGAGAAAAATCAGGGAAACCTGGCAGGTATGGGCAAGCTTAAAGGTTTTTCCGTTATGATTCTGTTCGATACCGGTGCCTCGCATTCTTTTATATCTGCCCCTTGCGTAGATACCTTAGAAATCGAATCAGAACGAGCTAAGTGTGCCTTAAGAATCACTACACCCTCAGGAGGAAAATCTACCACCACACATGTTTGCTCGAACGTAGAATTTGAAATAGGAGAACTTAAGATGGTAGCGAACAATCTTAATATTCTGCTCATGTGGGACGTAGATATGATCTTAGGAATGGACTGGCTAGCTGAGAATCACGCCACCATCCTTTGTAGTGAACGAAAAATTTCTCTTCGACCACCTGGAAAGGAACCGACGGAATTTCACGGCATAGGTATGAAGAAAAGAGTACCAGTGATATCCGCATTACAAGCCAGAAAGGAGATGATGAAAGAAGGAAGCACAGCTTATCTCGTCTACCTAAACGGGGAAGCTAGTGAAGACAAGAAGGTGGAAGATGTGGCAATAGTACGAGACTTTCCAGAAGTTTTTCCTGAAATATTGCCGGGACTACCTCCAGACAGGCAACTAGATTTCACCATTGATCTAGAACCTGGATCTGCCCCAGTATCAAAGGCACCATACAGGATGGCCCCAAAGGAGCTACAAGAATTAAAGGTGCAACTACAGGAACTCTTGGACTTGGGTTTTATCAGGCCCAGTGTCTCGCCTTGGGGAGCGCCTGTACTCTTTGTCAAGAAGAAAGATGGAACCATGAGAATGTGCATTGATTATCGAGAGTTGAACAAACTGACGCTTAAAAACAAATACCCTCTTCCAAGGATAGATGATTTGTTCGATCAACTCAAGGGAGCCAGTGTATTCTCAAAAATAGATTTAAGGTCTGGGTATCACCAGCTGAAGATCAGACCAGAGGATATACCCAAGACCGCTTTCCGCACAAGATATGGTCACTATGAATTCGTTGTCATGCCTTTTGGTCTAACCAATGCACCGGCAGTATTCATGGACCTCATGAATCGAGTTTTCCATCCATACTTAGACAAATTTGTCTTAGTGTTTATAGATGATATCCTCATCTATTCTAAGAATGACCAAGAGCATGAAAATCATTTGAGAATCATCCTGGAGACATTAAAGACGGAGAAGTTGTTCGCCAAATTCAGCAAGTGCGAATTTTGGCTGAAAGAAGTAATGTTTCTAGGACACATCGTATCAGCAGATGGAATTAAGGTGGACCCCGCCAAGGTGCAAGCAGTGCGCGAGTGGAAATCACCAACCACACCTAATGAAATCCGGAGTTTCTTAGGTTTGGCGGGATACTACCGGAGATTCATCGAAGGATTCTCTAAAATAGCGAGACCAATGACGCAATTACTTCGCAAAGGAATCAAGTATAAGTGGAACGAAGAGTGTGAAGCCAGCTTCCAAGAGCTGAAGAAGAAATTGACAACTGCACCAGTGCTAGCAGTTCCAGCAGCTGATAAGGAGTACGTGATCTTCACGGACGCGTCCAAAAATGGGCTAGGTTGTGTGTTGATGCAAGAAGGAAAGGTCATCGCCTATGCCTCACGGCAACTAAGGCCACACGAATTGAACTACCCCACTCATGATCTGGAACTAGCAGCAATTGTGCATGCTTTGAAAATTTGGAGACACCATCTATATGGAGTTAGATGTGAAATCTTCACTGATCACAAAAGCCTTAAGTACTTCTTCGAGCAGAAAGACTTGAACATGAGACAGAGGAGATGGCTCGAGCTCGTGAAGGATTACGATTGCGGTATCAACTACCACCCGGGAAAAGCTAATGTAGTAGCTGATGCTTTAAGTCGTAAAACTCAATCCGAGTTAGGACTCCTTCTCACTCAAGAGGACATGCTTGTAAGGGATTTTGACAGATTGAAGATAGAAGTGGTTCAGCCACCAGCAACGACAAGAGCGATTATTGCAACTCTGGTAGCCGCCCCAGACCTCAGAGAAAGGATCGTCAGTGCCCAGAGAGCGGATGAGGACTTAGAAAAAGTTCGTCTCAAGATCCGAACAGGCACGCCAGGAGGCTACCAAGAGGCAACGGATAACGCCGTTCTTTTTGAAGGAAGATTGTGTGTTCCCCATAACGAGGAACTCAGAAATGAGATCATGAGTGAAGCTCATGACACGCCCTATACCGCTCATCCCGGGAGTACCAAAATGTACCAAGATCTAAAACAGAAGTTTTGGTGGGACGGAATGAAACGAGATATAGCCTCGTTTGTAGAGCGCTGCCTTGCATGCCAGCAAGTGAAAGCTTTACATCAACGACCATATGGGAAATTGCAGCCATTGGAAATCCCAGAATGGAAGTGGGAGCACATAGCAATGGATTTTGTGACGGGTCTACCCAAGACAAATAGGGGCAACACAGCTATTTGGGTAATAGTAGACCGTCTCACGAAGTGTGCTCATTTTATACCGATTCCAATTACCTATGGATCGGAGAAACTAGCCCAACTGTACATCCGTGAGATTGTACGGCTACATGGAATACCAATATCCATTACTTCAGACAGAGATTCAAAATTTACTTCTAGATTTTGGATCAGTTTGCAGAAAGAGTTGGGAACAAGATTGAACTTTAGCACCGCCTTTCATCCTCAAACAGATGGACAATCAGAAAGGACAATTCAGACCCTTGAAGATATGTTGAGGACAGTGGTACTAGACCGAGGAGGAAGTTGGGAATCAGTACTGCCGTTGATCGAATTCGCCTACAACAACAGTTACCAGGCGACCATTGATATGGCACCTTATGAGGCGCTGTATGGAAGGAAGT
Source organism: Salvia miltiorrhiza (assembly GCF_028751815.1). Taxonomy (NCBI): domain Eukaryota; kingdom Viridiplantae; phylum Streptophyta; class Magnoliopsida; order Lamiales; family Lamiaceae; genus Salvia; species Salvia miltiorrhiza. The sequence goes on along the minus strand of NC_080394.1, from coordinate 45,402,945 downwards.
GTAGATCACCACTTTACTGGGACGAGGTGGGTGAAAGAAAAATCCTTGGGCCAGATGCAGTAAGCGAGATGATCGAGACCATCCGCCAGATTAGAGCAAGAATTAAAGAGGCCCAGGATAGACAGAAGTCTTATGCCGATACCCGACGAACCGAACTACAATTTCAAATTGGAGACAAGGTTTTCTTGAAAGTGTCACCCTCGAAAGGGATCGTTAGATTCGGTATTAAGGGTAAGATTAGAGCGCTACAGTACTCAATAGTTATTGCTACAGTACTCAACAGTGTTGCTACAGTACTCTGCCACCCCCCCTAAGTTCAAGAAAATGGGAAAAAGAGAAAGGGGGTGGAGACATGTGCTGCACACTCCCCTATCCCCTCTTGAGCTTGCTGCACCTTTTTTTTTTCCCACGCCCATGCAGCAGGCTGCCATGCCCAAGTACACCTAAATATGTCAATCAGCCAAACCACCTCGTCATTCAAAACAGCCAACATTGTTGCATTCTCTTCATTCTTCATTTGAGGACTGCACAAGGAGAAGTGAGCCTTTAATTCATCCTACCAAGTATTCTCAAGGTAAGCTTGTCTTCAATGCTCCACCTTCTTCCCTTATTCCACCTGCATTAATGCAAGAACAACTTTATTATTTCAGTTCGATCTGCTGCTTCATTTAATCCAACCACAACAGCCAACAAACACCAAAGCAAGCATCATTCAAGGTATTTATACTACCTCAGTTATCCAATCGAGTTCGCATTCATACCAACGAGCATAATCATGTTTTACCACTACATCAAACAGTCCATGTTATGTATAGCAATAGAAAGACTTATGTGTATACTGCCACTGCACTCTAGAACACAAACCCTGAGGACCTCACACATTGATTATGAAATATTTAAGAGATTGAATGAATCATACGACTTAGAACATAGCTCCTTTGTATCTCCTACATAACGGAAACTTCAAGTAGACAAGCTTCGAACTTAGCTTTTAGAAAGGCATCGAACGCGGCCCTGCACAGTCGAGCCGCAACAACGGCAACTTCCTCGGCCTCATCGGAGCCCGAGAACGACAGCAGCGGCTGCCGAGGGTCCAGCTGGCGACGGTGGCGGCAACTCCAGACGACTGGCAGAACTACGCCGGCGTCAGAGGGACGCGAGGATGATGGTGCTGCGCCGGTCTCGCTGCGACGACGGCAGACTTGTGGCAGCAGCCGGCGGACTCCTCAACGAACAGCAGCAGTCGGCGGACTCCTCGGCGACAGCAGCAGTCGAAGGCGGCTGACTCGGCGACTTCAGGCGGAGCGGGACGGCGCGGTCAAAGGCCAAGCGCCGCTGGTCGCGGCCCAGAGCAGAACAGCAGCAGTCAGCGGCAGCAGCTCCACGCGGCGGCGCGACGCCGAGTGAGAGAGCGAGAGGCGGGTCTGGGTGGTGACTGATGAGAGAAGGGAGGAGGACGAACAGCCAGCGCCGGATTCCGGAGCCACGGCGGTGGAACTCCTCGATGACGGCTGGAACGGGCGAGAGAGGGAGATGACCGATGGAGAGAAGAGAGAGGATTCTGTGTGAGAAACTTTGGGAGAGAGAGATATGCAGCGTGAGTTTTAAATTGAGAAAGAGAGAGAGATATAAAGTATGTGTGTGTGCGTGTCTTTTGCTAAAGAAAAAAAGGTGTGTGCATGTGTTTTGTGTTGAGAGAAAGGAAGAGAGAGAGAGAGATAAAGTATGTGTGTGTGCGTGTCTTTTGCTAAAGAAAAAAAGGTGTGTGCATGTGTTTTGTTTTGAGAGAAAGGAAGAGAGAGAGAGATAAAAAAAAAAAGAGGGAGTGTGTGCGTGTGTTTTGTTGTTAGAAGAGAGAGAGAGATTAAAAAGTGTGTGTGAGTGTGTTTTGATAAAAGAGAGAGAGAGAACCGATAATAAGAGAGAAAGAAATGTCGGTAGAGAGAGTGATAAAGAGGCGTAAATTTGGGGAAGAAAAGGAGAGAGTTTTGGACCGGGTTTGGGCCGGTTTGGACCGGGTTTGGGCGAATTTTTGGGCCCTCTTATTGGGCCTAGTTCATTTTATTTGTTGGGCCAGAGATTAATTCATTTTGGGCTTCCCATGGGCTTCTATTAATTTTCTTATGGGCTTCAAATCCATATAATTGGGCACCTATTATTTATTTATTTAGGCCCAATAAGAATTATTATTTTAGGCCTCATTATTAATCCTAATTATATTTAATTAGTGATTAATTTTAAGACTTACTAATTATTAATTAGTAAGTGAATTAGATTATTTTTAAGATGAGTAGATTATTAAATATTAATAATCCGACCTCATAAGACGAGCTTTAATTCCTTAAATAGGATTAGCATTTTTTTTTTATTAAAGGAATATGAGTCATGCATAATCATTTCATGCATCCTCATTTATTGAGATTTTTCGAGAATTAGAATCTTATTTTATTTTCTCGGATTAAAGGTCAAGCACCAGAGTTAGAGCTAAACCGTGAGTCTGCTATTCAGGTGGGCTTTCTTACGTATAAACTAAAACCATATAGTAGAATTGTTAAGACTTTATGCTTATGAATTTGAATGATATTGTCAATGCCTAAATGCTTTATGTTTTGTTATTAATTGCCTATCTGATGTTAATCGAATTCGGATTCTGGATGGGACCGCAAATCCCTTCGGAATTAGTGTACACCTTGTGATCGTGAGTCATCTAGCGGGTTGGCCGATCATAGTGTCCGTAGAGGGAGGCCTCCCTCTCGGCACGAGTTACTGATATGGTGATTAATGATATTAAAATGCCTGCGCGGGTTATTGATGAAATAAATGATATTATGTTTGGTAAATACGAGTCTTTAAAGGAAAACCCTCGTATCTTACTACTATTGAAAGGCTTGACAATAAAATATTATGCATGTATGTAAATTTCGGCAAGTGTCCACTAAGTACTTTCGTACTTAGCCCTGTATGTATTTATAAATGTGCAGGTTGAGCTGTGATCGAGGATGTAGTGTGCAAGCGGAGCTTTTGTCGATCTAGGATGAGTACCTCAGAGTAGAGTATATGTCTTCATACATATACTCAAAATGTTATTCCGCTGCGAACACTGATTTCGTTATGATATTATGTTATTTGTCAAACAATATGTATTATTTAACAATGTTCTCAAACTCATTGAGCACCCTTTTTCTGGATATTATTACGTACGGTCCCCTTGTGGCCTTCTTGATATCTAGATATTTCGATTGATTTCCTTATACAAGTCGAGTCATTAAGAGACTGAATATACCCCTTTCTAAATCCCGCTCCTAAATTCCCTCCCTTAGTCGCGGTTTCCCCGAATTTGCTATCCTTAGCAAGTGCGGTCGTGACAAAGATAAAGCCATGGCACCCATATACTGTCACCAGGAAGTACTAAGATATATTAAGATCTAGAAAAATTCTAGTTAGGAGAAATGAAACGAGATGTAACCTCATTTGTTGAAATATGTCTTGCGTGCTAGCAAGTGAAGGTTTTACAACATATCATATCGTTACTTTGAGTCTTCGAGCTCATAAAGTCAAGCTTAAATGTCGTGTTTGGGACAAACCGAGCCCTTAACGAACCAATGAATTTCGTTGTCGAGATGGATTTTTCGAATCCATCAGACTTAAGCAAAGGTTGTCACGAAAGGGGGCAGTCAATGCCCACATGACTCGAGATTCCTTCGATGAATGAATAAAAGTTTATAACGGCGTTTTAGGCTGACTGCCTACATGCTCGAAATGGTTGGTCTCCTTACAAACTGTTTAAGTTGCCTTAAGAATGCTTTAGAGATATTAGTCATTATAGTTCCGCTTAAACGACATAGAAATTACTAATAAGGTATGTTGAAGACGACCGAGCTAAACCGGGGTGAAAGCTGAGAACATGTTTTTGCCACTCTTTGTGAGACATATAATACCAGTTATCAATCGACTATCGATAGGTTAGCAAATGAGGCGTTATACATGAGGAAATATAGATCACCACTTTGTTGGGATGAAATGGCTAGACGATTGAAATCATCCGTCAAAATTTGATAGTGAATAAAAGAGGGCCATGATTGACAGAGTCATATGTTGACAAATGACGAATTGACCTATGATGTGAAAGTGGAGAGATAATTTCCATAAAAGTTTCTCCATCAAGAGAAATCATTGGATTCAATGTGAAGGGTAAACCTAAACCCCGTTTTATAGGCTCATACGAGATTGTAGAAAGGATGAGCCCAATAACTTATTGGTTAGCGTTAGCGCTAAGCTTTGAGAATGTGCGTAACGTATCCCTTGTGTCGCGAATAGAGAAGTATGTTTACGATTCAAAGCATATGATCCATAAGAACAACATTGTTATTAGTCAATATTTGAGTTACGAAGGAAGATCCAAATCTATCTTAGATCGGGAAGTTCAGGTACTAAGGACTAAGTCGATACCGATAGTAAGGGACCTATGAATATATCATGGTCAAGAATAGACTACGGTCTAACAGGAAAGTGAAGTACTCAGAGTTGTTTTCTGCGGTACAAATTTCGGGATGAAATTTCTTTTAAGGGGGATAGTATGTAATGACCCGACTTTTAATTGAGGATTTAAAATCTTCTAATGACTGATTAAGGATTTATTATGATAATTAGGGTTCGGCATCCATTAATAAAATATATTTTGAGTCCATTAATTTATTACCGATCATTTAACATTGAAGTGTTAATTATAGATCTTTAATTGATTGTTAAAGTGAGCATATGCGATTATTTAATTTATTTAAATGGCAAGCTCAATTAGATTTTATACTTCAAATGATAATTACAGAGACAAAAATACCACATGCTAAGCATGCTGAAGAGAAAGTCCATGTTCATACTGCATGCTGAAGAAAGTCCATGTTCATAATTATCAAGCTGAAAAAGAATTCTGTGTTCATACTAAAGCTGAAGAATTTCCACGATCCTCACCAACCCATTTTTCTTTTATAATCTACACCATTTTTCACCCAAACCTCACCACTTCACCATTTCTAAATTCCCGCAGCAAGTTCAGACAACAACATACACCAGAATCTTAAGGTTTTTCTCCTTAAGCTTATTTCATTTAACCTGTGCAGAGAACCACCAAAGCCACATACAATTACTGGATATTTCTTTATGTGTTTACAAGATATGCTATATATGAACTGAAATTAGAGAGAGCTTATATTGGAAGAAAAGAAATTCATATTTACATGAATATATGCTTGAGTACACTTTACAATTGAGTAATTACAGTATGAGAATAATTCTATGCCTTTTTGTGAACTAAATAAGGGCTTGAGCCCTGTTTTTGTATGTGTGAGTCGAGGTCAGGGAGAGGGCAGCCTTGGTGGCTCGTCGTCTCGACGGCGAAACGGCGGCGGAGCCGCGGTGGTTCCGATCTGCCAAATAGGAGAAGAGAGAGAGAGGGTTTTCAGATTTTTAAATTAGCAAGGGAAGGATATTGAAAATAAGAAAAGAGGAAGGAAGGAAAGTTAGGGTTTTTACCTGGGCTATCTCAGGCGACGACGGCTCCTCTACGGCTCCTGGCCGTGAGTCCACCGGCGAAGGAAAGGCGGCGGCGACGGCACAGCAGGGGCTGTTTCCGTGCGTCCTGCTTCCAGAGAAGAAAACTGAGACGGGAGAGAAATAGAGGGAAGGGAGAACAGGGGGCGGCCGTGGCGTTAAACGGAGCCGGCCGTTCCGCCGTGGAGGTGAGGCGGAGGAGATGACAGCGGCGGCGTGGTTGCGCTTGCTGTGCCTTGTTCCAGCGGCCGAGAGTGAGCGAGAGAGATAGAGGAGAAGAGAGGGGGAAAGAGTTCAGGGAGAGAGAAGGAGAGGCCGCGCCGCTCGCCGGCGGCGACGGCGCCGTTGAACGGCAGCGGGGCGGCAGAACACGATAGAGAGAGAGAGTAGAAAGTGAGGCGCAGGTGTGTGTGTGAATGATGGTGTTTTAATGTGTGTGCAACTAGGTTATTTAATTAAGATGGGCTTGGGATGAACTTGGGCTTTTATTTAACTATTGGGCCGAGACTTGGGCCGATTTTAATAAGTGTTTGGGCCCTTATTTAATTAATTGATGGGCTTAGATTTAAATGTTTGGGCTGCAATATCTGTTGGGCTCGGCCCTTTTAAATAAAAATCTGATGGGCTTCTTTTATTTAAAGGATTTGGGCTTCTTTAATTTAATTGTTTGGGCCTTATTCAAAGAAAAACATGATAGACTTAATTTATCTAATTAATTTGGGCTTATATCTATTTAAATTATTTGAGCTCTTAATTATTAATTTAAATTGAGCTTGATTAATTTAATTATATATTGACCTTTAAATTAATTATTTAAATGGGGTTCTTTATTTCAAGTATTTATAAATGGATTTTAAAATAAAATATTTTGAGTTAAACTCTTATTTAATTAATTCTTTTCAAATAACTTATTAATATGGATTATTTGAAAATGATTAAATGATTTTAAATATGAGAAAGCATGATCTATGATGATATAATTTATCTATGTGATATTATAGGATTTGTTTTTAAATGACGGAATATTTGACTTGATGACATAAATAGAACGAGTTATGATTAATGCGCATGTTGATGTTCGAATAAATAGTTCGAACCTAAATGATAGTTATGTGATAATGTTTTGAGTTTAAGGTTTTGACGAGATAAGATTAATATGGATGCTAGAACCCTAAAATCATTAAAGAAGATAGTTTAGTTTAGAGATCAATCTTCCTGTCTTTCACGACTTCTTCTCAAACTTATCGATTCTTCGTCAATAAAGGTCCAGACGGGAAGTGATAGCTAAAGAGGGAAGTAACTCTACGCCCGTTGTGGGAACGAATAAGGTGGGCTTTCTTAAAACACGTATATAGAGATCCCCTGCATACAGGCCTCTTATACGAAATGAAATGAATGATATGATATGACTATATTATTTCAAATGATGAATGGTTCTTATGAAATGAAATGTTTATGGAAATGATTAAATGATGAATGGTTCTTATGGAAGGAAAGGAAATGTTTATGAAATGATTGTCTGCCAAAAATGTTTATGTTTTATGTATGTATCCTATCTGTGTTGGTTCGCCAACTATAAAGGAAATCGAATTCGGATCCTACGCTAGACGAAGGTTTGCTAGTAAGGGTTAACGTGTACACTCATGGAGACTGTGTGTCGCTTGCGACCGGTCTTGGAGTCCGTGGAAAGAGGCCTCCTTCCCGGCGTGTAAAAGGAACAGATATGGATCATATAGACTGAAAATGGGATGCGCATCCAACTTTATGAAATGAAAGAAAATGTTTAGTAAGCACAGGTCCTTCAAGTAAAACCCTGTGTGTTACTGTTGGCAGTACAATAAATGATATAAAATGTTATGTTTCCGGCATATGTTCACTGAGTATTTTTACTCAGCCCTGCATGTTGTTTTCCCTAATGTGCAGGTTGAGCGGATGATGGAATGGAGTGGAGTTGAGCGGATGTACCTTTTGACATAAAATAATAATGTAACCTTGAGTATACATCTTCATATGTATAACTCACACGTATTTCCGCTGAAAGATACTCTGATTATGTTAAGGTTTTTATTTTAAGTGTAATACTCTTTTGTTGGTAATCCACTTCGACGGGCCTTCCCGAACAAACGTCTTGTATTTGCCCAAGTGATCAGTTATGATCCTAGTGTGATATAATAAATGTCTCTTTTCGTAAAATGTTTGATTGTTAAGTAAATGCCCCTTTCTTTCCCCGCTTCTTAATCCCCTTCCCGAGTCATAACCCCGGTTAAGCCATCCTTAGGGATTGCGGGCTGTGACAGGGTTATACTTCACATTTAGGATGGTTGATCCCATTGTGGTCACTTGGTCTGAAGGTCACACATTCCCCGGACACAAGGCAGTGCTTCACTTCCCCTTAGATGGTAGACATACCCGTTACTCACCAAGTATGACCCTCACCAACCTTCTCTCCTGAGGTCCCCAACTCCGCACTTTGAGTGACACATGCCTCCTGGACACAACCATTTCCGGCTTGTCAGCCGACCAGTCATAGACATGCTACGGCGCAGAGATTGCTTTCCTCGTTTGATAACCATGGCTTTATGCCTCGTCACAGTTGATGGATAGCCTCTAGAGAAGCCCAAGACTGGAGAAGGATAGTGTATCTCATCAATCCTTTCCCCACCGTCTGGATCTACAATGCCTTTTGTTGACGCTGCTCAGCTACTCGGTCTTGGGTATACCGATTGTTATACCTTGGTACACCCTGGCCTTTGCTTGACATGGATAGCGTTTTACCGAACGGAGATCACCCGTTAGGCCCCTACTGCCCATTGTGTCGAACAGATCCTTCCAGAACCACGAGATTCAACCGAAAGAACAAATGCCTCACGAATGTTTACATGTTAACAACAATTATTTCCACCCCTAAAACCTCACCAACGGAATTACTCACACATAGCAGAATTCATATATATGAAATGAATTAAACACATCATGGGACAAACGAAAATACTTAAATAGATAAAGTAATACCTAAGGCTTCGAGCCTTCAATCTTGTTCGAATGCAAACACAACGGAAATAGGAAAATAGTACTGGAATGTAAATTGTTTGGATGCCACACTTCGGCAAATTAAAGTAGTAAAACTGAAGTAAAAACGAGAGTTCAAAAGGGCCAAGAGCTTGTGCACGCTTCACACCATCAATCTTTTATACTGTCGAATGGTCGAGGTCTAACCCTAGCTGCTCCAGCTTCATATCTTCATCGAGATCCTCTTTCCTTTTTTAGCTCAATCCTTGATTGATCCGATTGAAGATAGTTTCCAGCTGCATGCTGTAGTCAAACTTCCCCTTCTTCCAGATTCTTCCAGCTCCTTCTTCGTTCTTCTCCATCCTTCCTCCAAATCTTCGGGATTTACTTTCCTTTATTGGCTTTGGCTGTCTGCTTCTCATGGTAGTGGTCAGACGGATTGCTTTCTTCGGTTTGATTCATACCAGGTGGGTTGCTCCAGGTTCCCATGCCCCAAGTTAGACTGGAGAGGTACTGCGGCCGAAGCTCCATGCTGGTAAACATGACATAGCAATCTGGGCTTGGTAATGCCCATTCCAACCACGTTCTTTCCGTTTCCGCTCCACTGGACCTTCCTTCCTCCACAACTTCGTTTTCCCCCTGGACAGACCTGAACTGACACAAATAAAGAGAAAAATAGGGCCAAATGGCCCAAAAGTCGAAGACGCATCAATCAGTCAGATTGATATTACGTGCAGCGGAAATAACTTTGTTTCGTAATAGCCTCGGTTGAGCACATTGTTAGTCTTAGGTTTCGCTTTGCAGTTATTCAGTATTCAGTTTATCAAGAGTAAGAACACAGATAAGTATGTAAAGACTGAAAGCTGTAAATAACACAAAGACTTTTACGTGGCTCAACAAACACTTTTCTACATCCACGGTCGGTTGATCGGACCAACAATCCACTGCGCAAGTGCTTAACTGGTGCACTATAAACCGAACCGTGTGCTTGCCGGGTGCACACAACCGTTTCACTGAAGAGTCCACTCTTCAGACCCACACTTCACTCGTGTCGGATTTCTCACTCCTAGCACGACCTTGCACTAGGATCTCACGGAGTCAGAGTACCTTCCTGGACTCCTTTTTCACTCTAACACTCGATTTCTTTCTTTCGAAAGGAGGTTTGAAAAACTTGCCAACTAGACTTCAAAGAACAAGTTCTTTGGAGAAAGTTTTGACCTGGGCTTCTGGGTAAACAGAAATATGCCTAAGGTCTAAGAGAATGTGTGTAATCAGCAGTGACTGATTTTGGCTTTGGAATTCTCTTCTTCGATTCAAGCTTTGGGGAGTTTAAGCTTTGGGCTGAGTAGCAATTTTGTCAGAGCTTCAGCTTATGTTGTTGAATCGGTGAAGATTGAAGTTGATCCTCAAGCGCTACTTATAGGAGAGATCCTGAATAGATCCGTTGGCGGAGAACGTCTTCAAGATTTCTTCCGTTGGAGAGCTTTTTGAATTTGGGCTGAGGCTTCAATCTTCGAGGTTCCTTATTTGGTGGGAACGGCTATCTTGATGAACAGGAGATGCGACGTCTTTGATAAAGTAGCCACCAAATAGGAATGACCTCTGCAGAGAGGGATGATCCTGAGATCTCTGCATTTAATGCGGCTGTACAATATGAGCACGTGGCTTCCTTTGAACGTTGGAAGTTCAGTCCGAGGAAGAATGTCTAACTGATACTTGACTTTAGTATCAGTCCGCTGAGTCCATGGAGCACGCATTAAGTAATCAGTTCCGAACTGATTCTTCAACTGATACTTCAGTTGGTAACTTCAGTCTTCAGTCCTTCATTCTTCAGTCTTCAGTCTTCAGAACCGCAATCTAAACTAGAAACGAACTCTAACATTTGAGTTCAAAACAGTTCAAGTCTATTACAAATTAAACCTAAGGATTTTGGTATCATCAAAACAAGACATGATATTCCATGGGGTTCCCAATAGTAGTTATAAACAACGTTTAGAAATCACATATCTAACAAGTATTTCAAAATCAAACACCTATAAATAGTTGATATCAAAATTAAAACACAAGTATGATCATGAAACTTGTGGGGTGGATTTGGATGGCTAGTGGTGCTACTTGATTGCCCTTGTAACTGCTTGATAATCTTCATTGTAACTTTAACTTGTTCCTCTAATCGAGATGTCATTTCTCGCTCCGCTTGGAGCTGCTTCTCTACATCTCCTAGGTGAGTGACATACCATCCATTCACGATTCTGAGTCAGTCTTGCAATTCCTAATTAAGAAATTGCACTAAATGAGGTAATATGGAATATATATAATATAATAAAGAATTTTTAAATAAGATGAGTCATTCTTACATTTCCTAATTAAATACTAGTTTATAAAACAAGAAATAAGAATGAATGATATGCATTACCTGTTATGCTGTGAAGAGGAGGCAAGGCAGCTGAATCTGATCAAGTTGTTATAGCCTCATTAGTGAATATTGCAGTCTTATTAATACAACAATAATGTATTAACATAACTCTATTGCTCTACTTCCCAAGAACAATCTTGCTACCATAAACTTGATTTTGCAATAGATATACTGATTTCCTAGATATGATCAAATCATTTCAAATTAGTTAAGCATATGTGACATCATTTCAAGATAGGATTCAATTTTGATGATCCCATTCATTATCATCTCATTTATACACTATCTTTCCAACTTATTAGCCTTAATTAAATCGGCCCCACTTGATTTATGCCTAATTATTCTGATTTTGGGGGTTTGCATGTGCATATTTTAAGTTAAATATTTTGGAAATTGGTGTAGTTATGGGTTTGTTTTATGCATTACAGGAGATTTAGGTTTTATAGATGGAAGAGTGTGATTTTGGAGATTTTGGATGAGAATTGCGTATTCTGGCGCAATCTGGTGTTCAGAGCTGAAAAGCTCGCGCCAGAACTGAAAAAGCCCGTGTTCAGAGCTAAAAGCCCGCGCGCAGCGCAGAGCAGAGCAGAGCGGATAGCTCTGTATCAGAGCAGAGCTGACTTGCAGAGTCAGAGCTGAATTTCCCTATCAGAGCTGAAATCTCCAGAGCAGAACAAACTTGTCAGAGCAGAGCTAAACTCGACAGAGCAGAGCTAAATCGACAGAGCTGACTTACACGCCAGAGTAAACTTGACAGAGTAAAGCTAAAGATCGACAGAGTCAACATATTTTGCCAGAGTCAACTTATGCAGAGCTGACTTTCAGCTCTGCACTATACTTGCCAGATCTGAACTTTCCAGAGCTGACTTTTAGCTCTGCCATACCTTTCCAGAGCCGAACTTTCAGAGTAGCCAATTCTCGCCAGAGTGAAGATGACTTGCAGAACACGATCCAACTGGACTTACTTTTGAATGCACGATTCTATTTCCTTAAGAGTCCAGTTTTGCATGGCGAGTTTGATGGTGATCAGGATTAGAATGAAGTCTATAAATAGGGCCTTGTTATTCAATGTAAAAATTGATTCCCTTTGCCCTAATCTTCGTTCCACCTTGAGAAGCATTGTTCCGCAAGGCAACCAAGACTTAGGCGTTTTTAAGCTTTCTTAGTTTCTTCAAGTTTTCGAATTTATTGTTCTAGTTAGATTTCAATTTAGTTTTGTTTTTAGTTTCTTCTTGGATTGTGATTGAGTGACCGCGATTGCACGTTCAAGAAGTTTACGATATTTCGTATTTAATTCAATTTCTTTTGTTTCATCATGGTTATGCTTTGCTTTTACGTTTATGCTTTCCTTTCAATTATGCAATTTCGTTTCATGCCTAGTTTAGAAGTTTTAATTCAAGTCTTTAAATTCTTAAGTTTAAATTTACTTTAAGCGTTTAATTCTTGCCTAGGGTTTTCATAGTTTCTTGCCTAGATTAAGTTTAAGTTTAATTTACAAGTTTAAGTTTATTTTTCACGTTTAAGTTTAAGTTTAAGTTTTAGTTTTTAAATCAAATTTTTACTGCTTTCTTGCGATACAATTAAAAGCCCTTAAAGATCTTCCTTGAGAGACGAGTTGGGTTAGCTTACACGTTACAATAGATATCGTCCTATTGTGAGTCGATCTAGCGTATTGTTTAGGTTGAGTCACCACTCACCCATTTTCTCTCTCTCTGCTTTATTTCAGAAACCCTATTTTCACTTCTTTCATCTGCCGCTTCACCCTCTCGTCTTCTCTTGCTCTCCCCTTTCTCCATCGCGAAACCATTCTCTACCTCCTGAAATTATGTCCGACTGTCCGATCAAAATTGAGGCCGCTGACTAGTTTAAAGCCATCATGTCCTCTGTTCCCCCTATTTCTGGGGTTCCGATTAAAAGAGAGGACGATGAATGGGTTGCGTCGATTTCTCCCGTGTCTGGCAGTTTGGTTAAAAAGGAGGCCGCCGACACGGAGAATCCCACTTTCTCCTCGATTCCTTCCGTTATTTTCCCTAAACTTAAGATCTTTGATGATTTTGAAACCCTAGAATTCCACCGTCTCATCCGGTTTGAGCTCACCTCATGAAAGTGGAGGTCTATCTTGCTTCTAAATCTGTTAGATATTTAAATAAGTTGGAGAAGAAGGATCGTATTTCGATGGAGGTCGTGGGGATCGGAGTGAAATGGCGAGATAGGCCATCCGATGCGATCATGCATATTTTTTTACCGCAGCTTCCGAAATTGGTTAGATCTTTTTAATTTTGTTACATGCCATGATTTGGATCCCTTCACTATTACAAAAATGCACACACATAACACCTCATACATAACGATTTTTTTTTAAATATCGTTATGTATGCGCGCATTTTAGGAAAAGGTAACGGTTTAGACAAAAAAACCGTCATACATAACGGTATTACAAAACCGTTAAACCGACCGTTATCTATGTTCATCTTTTTATAACGGTTATTCTGACATTACGAAAAATGTTATATATGAGTGTCATTTATAACGGTTTATTAAACCGTTATGTATAAGCGCTTTGTAAAAACATATTTTTTTAAAAAAAAATTAAAATTTTTGTTATATTATATTATATTTAAAAATAAAAACTAAATTAATTATTCTATAATCTGAATCAATTTGTAAATATAGACTTTGAAAAATTAAAACTCATAATTTTTTTTTATTAAGTAACAGTTATATAAAATCTGAAAATATTATTAGAAACCTAAATACCAAAAATTGATTAATAGTAAAAGTGAAACAAAAGAAAAAAAAATTGAGTAAACAAAAAGATTCACGCTATATTCACAAAAAGAAGAAAAGAGAGAACGCTATAGGCAAAATACTAAGTCCCGCTCAATTTTCATGCCTAAGTCCTAGTTCCCTCTAAATTTTCGTTCTCTCTTACAAGACCAAATTTCTTCTTCGCTCAGCCACCGTGAGTAATCACCTTCACACCACCACCGGCGTCTCACCCACCATTGCGCCACCTACCGTCCCACTGATCACTAATTTTATTAGCAACAAAAACTGCAACTAACACAGGCAATTGTAGCAAATATTAAGTAACCGAGTATCGTATCCACAGGGACTGACACAACGAAATAACTTTAGCTATCTCCTAAACAGACTATAACAGTAGACAGGCAACAGAAAGTAGGAAGGTTTGATTAGCACTAAATTCAAATAACAACAAATAAAATAAGGTAAAAACTCAAATAATAAAAAACTATGACCCTAGGGATGTACTCTTACTAATTAATTACATGCATTCGACCTATTGATTCAATTACCAATTTTAATCCAACCCTGATGAAAGATCACTATATTATTCACAAGCTTCTCTAACGAACACCTATGAACGTAGATTAATTAACCCCTTTTCGCATTCAAGACTCCAAGGAATCAATTAACTCTAAATAGCACATAAAGAATAGCTTCATATAGCTTCACCTATCGCATTCAAGACTCAAGGCTAACACTATATCATGCATTCCTGAATCGGCTGAACAATTATCGCATTCAAGACTCAAACTGAACAGCTAGACATGTAAATTACTGGCCAAATAATTCACAAGAAATTAAGCACCAGGAATCATGAATCACAAGTTGGAAGGCAAATTGATATCAATAAATCATACACACATAATTAATCAGCTATGTACAAACCCTAGGTTCAGATTAAAGAACTAGCCAGACATAATAAAATCAAACATAAACATAATTAAATAAGAAAGCAATTGTAAAAACTAAATTAAATAAAAACTGAATGAAAACGATTGTAGCGGCTTGAATCTTCAATCTTGATCCAAGCCTTGAAAACTGGTAAGCTAAAATATTCTAAAGCTATAAAACTGAAATATGAATGCTGGGGTGCGGGTACATCTAGATAGGTCAAAAGAGGACCTATTTATAGTTTTCAGATTTCCTTCGATCACCATGGAAGTTTCCATGCAAAGTAGAATTCTAAAGGTATTATAATCGTGTAAAATAAGGCAACTCTCCAGCTGGATGCGCGCTCTTGGAAAATACTCCCACTCTTGGCGAATTCGCAGCTCTTGCCAGAGGAACGGCATTCGTCAGAGAAACGGACCTCGCCAGAGAAATGGTGATTTCTCTGCTCTGTCTTAATTCTCTGCTCTGGCTTCTTGATTTCTCTGTTCTGACTATTGACTCCTCTGGAGATTGATTTCTCTGACTTTTCACTTCTCTGCTCTGCATCCAGAGAAATGGCTATTTCTCTGCTCTGACTTATGAGCGCTGGGCTTTACTTCTCTGGTGCTGGCGCTTCTCTGCTCTGGAGATGTCGGTTCCTCTGCTCTGGAGACCAGAACACCTAGAAAACGCCAAATTCATCCAAAATTCTCCAAAATTGCATTCTTCCATCTCGAAAGCCTAAATCTCCTGCAAAGCATAAAATACACCATAAAACGCACCAATTTCCAGAAGATTATCTTAAAATACGCACATACAAACCCTTAAAAATAGAGCAATTTAAGCATAAATCAACTCCCCCACACTTAGCCTTTTGCTTGTCCTCAAGCAAAATCTATATGAATCCTAGGCAGATATTGATTTCAACAATGTTAATTTCCATCCAAACATTCACAAAGTCAATTCTACACTTTACAATCAACATACATCTCTCGGTCATGCAAGTAACTCAAAGTTTAAGAAGCAACAAAAGAGTAATGCAAGTAATTCGATCAGACCCAATTCTCCGCTAGAAGTGAATTCCCTAATGTGATCGCCTTTATAATCAATATCACCATTTTTTCACACTTTTTGTGCTTAAAATATTCGACAGTTGAGCCATAATTCATGAAATAAAACCATTTGGATGTAATCCAAAGTCTTTTCACTTGGTTTCCCATGCTCATAGTTAGACTAGAGGAGCAGAGACTCAGAGCTGTCACTTTTTCAGAACAGGCCAGATGTTTCAGAGCTGGCATTTTCAGAGTTGGCAATTCGTCCAACTTTTTCATTTTTCACAGATAAGATATGATCGTAGGCAATCACAATGACAACATTTCTTCTAGTTCTAGCATCTACCGGACAAATCACGTTTTACTAACTTACAAAAGTGTTGCAACAAAACTCATAATTCTTTGCACAATCAAGAAACATATATCAAAAGTAAAATAAGAATAACCACCAAACAAACACAAACCCGAAATGCACATTGAAAACCATCTTCTCTTCCACAAATTCATAAAAATTAGCAAGATTCGAGACCAAAAACTAAGCGTAGAAAGATTACCCAATTTTTTTGAAAAATATAAGCAACAAAACACCTCCCCACACTTAAAGCATGCCATGTCCTAAGGGCATAAAAGAAATACGAAGAGTGTAGAAAATGTCCCTGATTATCGGCAATGAAAAGCTGAACCATCGTGAGAGGCAGCGAAAAGGGAGGTTTGTGGCCTTGGGCAGAGTAGAAAGTGGCTGCGCTGGACAGGGCAGCAAAGAGAGTGGCTGCGCTGGACAGGGTAGCGAAGAGAGTGGCTGCGCTGAAACATGAAGACCTCCAGAAATCTGGCAGAGAAACACCTGTTCCACGGCGGTGGTATGAACAAAGCGCGATCTCTCGCAACTTCCAAGCTCAACACCGCACTAAAAACCCAAACGAAACAAAAAAAACAAAGAGAAACAAAACGAAGCAAAACGAAACTAAAAGAAAGGAAAACAAAATAAAGAAAACGGTTGGGTTACCTCCCAACAAGTGCTTAATTTAACGTCTAGAGCTCGACGATACCTCAAAAACTCATGGAGGTCGGAAACAACACTCTAACCATTGGAAAGCTTTTCTACTCTTGGGTGCCCTCTCCACCAAAACACTTCTCTTGGCTCGAACATCCTCCACAAGCATTGCCCCCTTCTCACTCTTGTTCCGAAAAATCCGGAATTTCACTTTCTTCTTCTTGGGGGTATGGGTTTTCAAAGACCCCCCATCATGCTCCAAAAACAAACACATCTCAAAATTCAGAACTTCTTTTGTCTTTGGAGTTTTTTTCTTGGCTTCATACTTGGGCAGCTCATTCTTCTCAACCTCTTCATCCTCCGAATTTGCTAGAAAACTGTCAGCCAAATTAATCACTTCATTCTGGGGAACTTCCTTTGGTGGAGGTTTCTTGAAAATCACACTTTCCCCATAGGCTCCCAATGTCATCGTCCCCCTTTGCATATCTAGCTTTGCTCCACATGTGGCAAGGAAAGGTCTCCCTAACAGCAAATGCATCTTTGGATCCTCTGGAATATCCAACACTACAAAGTCGACTGGGAAGAAAAAATCACTCACCTTTACAAGCACATCTTCCGCAACTCCTAGAGGTTTAGAGCAAGACTTATCAATAAGCTGAATTATCTTGTTGGTTGGCTTCAAATCCCCCAGCTGCAACTTCCTATAAACTTTGAGAGGCATGACATCTATGCTTGCTCCGGTGTCACACATCACTTTCTCAAACAATGACTTTCCAATCTTCACAGTAATATTGAAGCTGCCCGGATCTTCTCTCTTTGGAGGCAACTGATACTCCTTCACTGCGAGCACCTCCTCAAATTCATTGAATGCACTCTTCTTTTCCATCACAGCCTTCACAATTTGCACCTCATTTGGCTTGTTTCTCAAGATCTCCACGGAAGGAATATTCACAGCCAACTTCTTAAATGTCTCCAAAAATTTGGAGCTTTGCTCATCTAAACTTGGCCTCGGGAATGGAAGAGGGAAAGGTGCTACAGGCTTGTACTCTGGCCTGGGAAACGTAGGAGTAGGAATAGGCTTCTTAACAGCAGAGGTATTCGATGATACATTAGAAGTAGGCGGCGAATCGCACACAATCGTCTCCAGGTCATCATCCTCCATAAAAACTACATTTTTTTTCCTTGTCATCCTTGCCGTCCTGCAGCTTTGGATGATCCCGCTGCTCTGGATGATTCCGCTGCTCTGGATGATCCCGCTGCTCTGGATGATTCCGCTGCTCTGGATGATTCATCTGCTCTGGATGATTCCGCCGCTCTGGATGATTCCGCTGCTCTTCATCCTCAACTGAATTATCAACCACCCGGATGGAATGACATTGCTGATTTTGCTGAGGTTGTTGATATTGGCTCTTCGGATTGAACTGAGTGTTGCTAGGAAATTGGCCTGGCTTGTTCTGCGCAGCTGCTTGGTTGGTCATCTGACCAACTTGAGTCTCCAATATCTGCACTTGCTTGGACAGTGCTGAAAAATTATTTTCAATTTGACCCACTTGAGACTCCAAATTGGTCATCCTTGTATTAACAGTTGTCTTCCTGCTAGACATCTCTGTTAACATCTGCTGCATCATATCCTCCAGCGATACCTTCTTTGGCTCATTTATAACTCCTCCGCTAGACACAGAAAATCCCGGTGGAGGTTGCAAAGCATTGTTGGGATTGCTATAGGCTAGATTTGGGTGTGGGCGCCCTCCTGGCTGATATTGCTGCTGAAACTGCTGCCCTCTGTTGTACATTCCTGGCTGTACCTTCTGAAAATTTCCAAAGTTTTGGCCATTGACAAAATTTACGTCTTCTATGCATATGGGATCTCTCACAGCTTGCTCCTGATTTCCAATGGTCAAAGCATTAATCTTAGTAGTCAGCTCTACCAGCTGTGTAACCATCGCTGCCATAGGATTAGAGCTGGAAGCAGCTGCTACCCTTTTCAATTGTACTCTTTCTACTGGCCATTGATATAGCTTGTAGCAGCCATCCTCTCCATGATGTTCCAAGCTTCTGAACTGCCTTTCTGAAGCAGAGAACCTCCTGCAGCTGTGTCCAAATGCATTCTTGTACGCTCTCCACAAGCATTGTAGAACATGATAATGAGCGTGCCTTCATCAAATTCGTGGCTCGGACACTTTCTCAACTTCTCTTAATACCTCTCCCATATATCTGCCAGCTTTTCTTCCTCAAACTGCTGGAACTGCACAATGTCCATCTTAATTTCAGGGTCAGGCCAGGAGGATGGAACTTGCGTAGGAAAGCTTGAGCTACATCTTCCCACGTAGTAGTTGCACTCAAATTCAATGTATGATACCACGACTTCGTTTTATCCCGCAGTGAGAAAGGGAAAAGACGAAGACGGATAATATCATCAGATACTCCATTAATCTTTACAGTGCTGGAAAGCTCCAGAAATTGCGCCAGATGCGCATTAGGATTCTCTATAGCGTGTCCTCCATACTGGTTCTGTTGGACCATCGTAATCAAACCAGTCTTCAGCTCAAAATTATTGGCATTAATACGGGGAGGTTCCTGATACTCATACTGAGGAACGAACATCTCTGCAATCAGAGGCTGATTCTGAGCTTCTTTAGCAGCTTGAGCATCCAATAGCTGTTGCAGCTGCTCCTGTAGAGCACGAATCTGTTCATCAGTAGCCATCGTATGCAGTGCCTCAAAAAAAAATGAGAATTAGAAAAATAAAAATAAAAAGAAACAGTAAACGCCTGAAGTACTACTAAGTCCTATCGAAAATATTAAAGAAACTTCTAATCAGTCCCCGGCAACGGCGCCAAAAAGTTGATCACTAATTTTATTAGCAACAAAAACTGCAACTAACACAGGCAATTGTAGCAAATATTAAGTAACCGAGTATCGTATCCACAGGGACTGACACAACGAAATAACTTTAGCTATCTCCTAAACAGACTATAACAGTAGACAGGCAACAGAAAGTAGGAAGGTTTGATTAGCACTAAATTCAAATAACAACAAATAAAATAAGGTAAAAACTCAAATAATAAAATACTCTGACCCTAGGGATGTACTTTTATTAATTAATTACATGCATTCGACCTATTGATTCAATTACCAATTTTAATCCAACCCTGATGAAAGATCACTATATTATTCACAAGCTTCTCTAACGAACACCTATGAACGTAGATTAATTAACCGCTTTTCGCATTCAAGACTCCAAGGAATCAATTAACTCCAAATAGCACATAAAGAATAGCTTCATATAGCTTCACCTATCTCATTCAAAACTCAAGGCTAACACTATATCATGCATTCCTGAATCGGTTGAACAATTATCGCATTCAAGACTCAAACTGAACAGCTAGACATGTAAATTACTGGCCAAATAATTCACAAGAAATTAAGCACCAGGAATTATGAATCACAAGTTGGAAGGCAAATTGATATCAATAAATCATACACACATAATTAATCAGCTATGTACAAACCCTAGGTTCAGATTAAAGAACTAGCCAGACATAATAAAATCAAACATAAACATAATTAAATAAGAAAGCAATTGTAAAAACTAAATTAAATAAAAACTGAATGAAAACGATTGTAGCGGCTTGAATCTTCAATCTTGATCCAAGCCTTGAAAACTGGTAAGCTAAAATATTCTAAAGCTATAAAACTGAAATATGAATGTTGGGGTGCGGGTACATCTAGATAGGTCAAAAGAGGACCTATTTATAGTTTTCAGATTTCCTTCGATCACCATGGAAGTTGCCATGCAAAGTAGAATTCTAAAGGTAAAAGAATCGTGTAAAATAAGGCAACTTTCCAGCTGGATGCGCGCTCTTGGAAAATACTCCCACTCTTGCCGAATTCGCAGCTCTTGCCAGAGGAATGGCTGTAGTCAGAGAAACGGACCTCGCCAGAGAAATGGTGATTTCTCTGCTCTGTCTTAATTCTCTGCTCTGGCTTCTTGATTTCTCTGTTCTGACTATTAACTCCTCTGGAGATTGATTTCTCTGACTTTTCACTTCTCTGCTCTGCATCCAGAGAAATGGCTATTTCTCTGCTCTGACTTATGAGCGCTGGGCTTTACTTCTTTGGTGCTGGCGCTTCTCTGCTCTGGAGATGTCGGTTCCTCTGCTCTGGAGACCAGAACACCTAGAAAACGCCAAATTCATCCAAAATTCTCCAAAATTGCATTCTTCCATCTCGAAAGCCTAAATCTCCTGCAAAGCATAAAAGACACCATAAAACGTACCAATTTCTAGAAGATTATATTAAAATACGCACATACAAACCCCTTAAAAATAGAGCAATTTAAGCATAAATCACCACCCGACCGTCACACCACCTGCCGTCCCACCCACCCCATCATCGCACCACCTGTCGTCCCACCCCACCATCGCACCACTGACGCCTCCACCACCAAGCCCTCCGTTACGCCGTCCTCTGAAGCGCTCTGCTGTCGCCGGCGACGAGGTAAGCATTTCAGGTGAAATCTTTTACAATCCTTCTCTCTGCCTCTGTATAATTCTCTTCTTACTTGTTGTTTGGATAAAGCTTAATCGCCCTAGAGAGATAAGGGCTTCGAATGAGGAAGTAACTGTATCAGCCACCACAAACAGAGTTGGGCGGAGAAATAACAGTGGTCGTCGGAAAAAGAAAAAACAGGTTTCTTGAATTTGAGCACCTTTTCTCTCTGTATCTGCGATTAATTACGAGAGTTTGAGGTGAAGAAGTGATTTTTGTTGGGAAAAAGCAAGACTCATTTTTCACCTTTGATTTTGAGGGTTTTGCCTGTACTCGATTATGGCCTGTACTTTGATTTTGAAGAATTGTTTTTTGTCCGGAAAGGGCTCTGAATTTCATTTTTTCTTTTTTACTTGCCAATTTGTATCGATTTAGCAGCCTCCATAACTCGATTTAGCAGCTGTGTGAATATGTAGTCATATCCCCCCTCCAAAAAAGAAGTAATCGTATCTTTAAGGATGGAACTTACTTGGACAAAAGATGTACTCTGATTTATGCTTAATTGTTCTTATTTTAGGGGTTTGCATGTACTCATTTTAAGTTAAATATTCTGGAAATTGGTGCAGTTATGGGTTTGTTTTATGCTTTGCAGGAGATTTAGGTTTTATAGATGGAAGAGTGTGATTTTGGAGATTTTGGGTTAGAATGGCATTTGTAGGCGCAATCTGGTGTCTAGAGCTGAAAAGCCCACACCAGAACTGAAAAAGCCCGCGCTAGAGCAGAGCTGCGCGGATGAGTCTGTGCCAGAGCATAGTTGACTTCATAGTCAGAGCTGAAATCTCCAGAGCTGAACTTCGCTATCAGAGCTGAAATCTCCAGAGCAGAACAAACTTGTCAGAGCAGAGCTAAACTCGACAGAGCAGAGCTAAATCATCAGAGCTGACTTACGAGCCAGAGTAAACACATTCCAGAGCTGGGAAGAATCGACAGAGCTGACTATTCTCCAGAGTCAACCTATTTTGCCAGAGTCATCATATCCAGAGCTGACTTCCAGCTCTGCCATATTCGCCAGAGTTCGCTAATTCCAGAGCTGACTTTCAACTCTGCCATTCCTTTCCAGAGCCGCATACTTTTTCCAGAGCTACAAGAACTTGCCAGAGCTAAGATGACTTGCAGAGCACGATACAGCTGGACTTACCTTTGAATGCACGATTCTATTTCCTTAAGAGTCCAGTTTTGCAAGGCGAGTTTGATGATGATTAGGATTGGATTGAAGTCTATAAAAGGGGCTTGAACGTGAATGAAGAAATCAATCTCCTGCCTCCGGCACTTAGTTAGACTTAGTTAGATTTCATCTTTGCCCTAATCTTTAGTTTCCTCCTAGGTAGCCAAAGTTTAGGTTTTTATTGCTTTCATAGTTCTTAGTTTCGATTTCTGTTCTAGTTAGTTTAATATAGTTCTTTCAATTCAAGTTTTAGTTAATTTTTCGTTTAGAGTTGTAATCACGTGACAGGTTGCTTCTCGAGACGTTTTGTCGCAGCCCGATTCCCAAACACTAGTAATAGTGGGGTACGAGTATCGATACGACTAAAATTCATGAATAAAGGACATCACAACTGAACTGAACATCGGCGCGGAAGCTTACATCAAAACATGCTAAGGCAAGACATTATAAATCGACTCAAGGGTATAACAATCAACGATGATATAACTTCTTGACTATCAGGAATTTCAAGAAGAAAAACAAAGTAGGTACATCTTATTTTCCATAAGGAAGTATAATATCAAGAGTGCCGCAGCAAAAGGCGTATCAATTATATGTATGAAGACATATAATTGCGAGTATATTGCTTGATTTGAAAGGATTAGTGTATCATCTCACTAAGGTTTCATCATCATAAAAAGGAAATCAAGGTACATCGTCCTTAAGACTCTAACATCAAGGAAAACAGCAAGGAAACTTCATCAACGAAACAGTCCCCACCAGCACCAGTCCAATCTCGCTCCAGAGCTTAGCCTGCACATTTAGAAATATATGCAGGGCGTGAGTAATAATACTCAGTGGGCAAATGCCGGAAAAACATCAAAGGCGCTCTTAGAGCTATATGTTTGAAGCTTGCCATAACATCAGCAATACACAGAAATAAGTTTATCATCAATGAAATCTGTGCATGCAGTTTTAAACATCATAACATCATAAAGAAATGACTGCAGTCAAAGATCTCAACATGTATGTACCACATCTACAACTCATCATCATCAAAGGTACTGAGAAGTAGGCCTCCCTCTCAAGTACCGTGACCGGCCGATTCGCTCAACGGCTCACAGTCACCTCTGTGTACACTAGCCCTGGCAGGATAGCTATCAACTGCCCAGGACCCGAATTCGTCTCATCTCATCAGTAGAGGGTAACATACAAGCTCAACATCAAAAATTGGCAAGTCAAACAGTTCTCAAACATCATTTATCTCAAATCATTTGATAAGCTCATAACATCATCATATCATCAAATCATTTTAGAAAGCTCGGATAATATATGTATACTCAAAATATTGCCCACCTGGAGTCCTTCGCTTAAGCTCGGATAGGAACAGGTGACTTACTTCTTCGTTTCGCTCGGATCTTCATGAGTCATTAACATCATCACGAAAGTTCATGTGATAAAACAAATCTCAGTTAGAACTCATTCCAACATCCAACTCATCTCAATTAATGACTTCTCGCTCAACGTCTAATTACCCAGTAAAACTAAATCTCTAGGCATACTCGACTTCTAAGGATTCCCACGTCTTACTCTCGATTTAACTCTCACTTGGACCATACTCATAGCAATCAAGCACATAGGCATGCGCAATCACATAAGCATACAACTTCACATAAGAACATATCACAAACAAGCCAACATAAGCTTGACTCGAAGACCAGAGCAGAGAAATGCTCGGTGGTCAAGGTGGAAAAACTCAGCCGGGCGGAGCGGAGCAGCTCGGCGAAACAGCGGAGAAAATGCTCGCCAGGGCAGAGGAATCAACTTGCCCGGGCAGCGAAGTCATGAACTCTCTGGCAGAGCAGCGATGAAATGCCAGAGGAATGGCGAACTCTCTGTCGCCAGAGGACTCAAACGTCAGAGGACTCAAACTCCAGAGGACTCCAAACTCCAGAGGACTCAACTTCAGAGGACTCAATCGTCAGAGAATTCGACATCAGAGGACTCAAACTCAGAGGAATCGATCGTCAGAGGAATCGATCGTCAGAGGAATCGATCGTCAGAGGGATCGATCGTCAAAGGACTCGAACTCAGAGGAATGAACTCAGAGGAATCAATTTCAGAGGACTCGAACTCGCTGGCAGAGCAGGGGGAAAAAGACTTTTCTGATTACCAGCGGGGAAAATGACTTCTCTGGCATGCCAGCGGGGAAAATGACTTCTCTGGTATGCCAGCGGGGAAACGATTTCTTGGTTCCGAGAAATCAAACATCAGAGGATTCCAAAAGGCCAGAGCAGAGGAATGACTTCTCGGCTGAAGGAAAACAAGACTCAAGACAGAACGACGCAGTCAAGAGCAACTTCAAAAACTCATCAACTTTTCCCATCACAAAAATCATCAGACACTCTCAAATATCAAAACTTAACATGCATCAACATAATTCACTCATGAACTCTTCAACTCTAAAATCATCAAAATCACGTAAATCACTTCATACGTTCATGCTCAACATCAGAACATCATTCAAGGCATAAACTTACAAATTTCCCCCAAAATCATTCATCAACTCGTTTTGTAAAAACTCTTCCTCCAGACTCAGTTTTGCAAAATACACGTTAATCACTTCAAAACATCACATAACACACAGAAATCCACATAATACCCATTTCATCTCGGTTTTAAGAAAGAAACATTTTTCAGAGGGGACGAACCCAAGTTTTTCGAAAACGAAGAAAAAGGAGCAGGGGAAGTTTCTCATGCTTCAAACATCTTAATACTCACATAAATCACCACATACTTCTCACAACAAGTCTAGACTCCAAAAAGCAGAACACTTACTCAAAGAGTTTCAAGGAAAAGGCGTCTTTTCCCGATTCTTCCGATTAGAACTCAACAAATCTTCTTGAAACAAGCATGGAAAGTGTTTAAGGCTAGATTTATCGGAGTATTCTGTCTCAGTTGTGATTGGTGAAGCTTCGAACTTAGTCTCCCATGGAGGAGAGAAGAAATGGCGTAAGGGAGAGAGAAGAAGGTGAAGAGCCAAAAATGATGAGAAATGACTGAAAGAGAGAGAGGCTCTTCGGTTTTAGCAAGATTCTTATTCCATCGGATAAGTAGCATTAAATGCTCAAATAGTGAATTGTCTCCCCCTTAGCAGCAAGTCTCATCCGCCAATTATCCACATGTGGGAAAAGGATTAAAATATTGTTTGAGTGTGTAGGAAAGTGCGACGGCAATAAAAATCATAAGTCATGGTTTCGAAAATCATACTGACTCAAATAACATAAGTGCGCACATAACATATAAATCATATAACATCAACCAATTGACTCATAAAATTGTCACGTTAAAACGGACCATCACTCGTCATTACTCAAATCATCATTCTAGTTTAATCCTCTTTATAGTGATTTTCGATCACTACCTCAACTCTATCTCTCGTCTTTCATCTTAACTCAAAAATAAATTAACATCTCCATCTCAGTTCTAACATCATCCTTAATCTTATTCATTTTACCATCCATCGATAACTTCCTCTCTTCCTTGATTCTATGTTAAACTCATTATTCCTATTTTCTTAATAGGACAATCAATCTCTTATAACTCGGTCTCTGGAAATTCTATTCCCGATAGTTGGAAATAAAATAAATTCTCAACTCAAATCAGTCAACATCTATAGCTCGACTCGTTTCTCAAATCTCATCACTCTAACTCCATCATTGGTTTGTCCACTTATAACTCTATAATCTCGCCTCTCGACATCTCAGTACTCTTAGTAGTGTTAAAACACTATCTTCTAACATAAGGAAAGGTACGGGGTGTTACATCCTACCCCCCTTAAAAGAAATTTCGTCCCGAAATTTTGAGGTATTCGTCTTCGGGGAAAAACTCTGGGTACTTCTCTTTCATCTTCTCTTCCAACTCTGGGGAATCATACACTTTCGCTGATTTAAAGTAGTCCATCAAATGTGGCTATCAATTTCTTCTACGCTTCCCAAACTTCGCTTTTTAGCCATCTAGAATTTTGTGCTCTGCAGCCATTTGAGTTTGTTGGAGATTGGCTATTTTGTAACTGCTGCTTTAAACATCTGCTTACAATCATCTTTTCTTCAAGTTCTCATGTTGACTCTTCTTTTCAACAGTGATATCTCCATTGGATTTTCACCAAATGAATTGACTTGTTCCTCCATTGTTGGATCTTCCAGTCCAGCGTCACATCAGATCTCTCTCTTCGTAACTCAAAGATGGTACCAGGAACTCCTCTTCCTGGATGACGTGTTTTGAAACAACACATACTTTCTCAGTTGAGAAACATTGAAAATGTCTTGGACGTTCGCGAAGCTCGAAGGCAACGCTAATTTATAGGCTACTTGGCCTACTCCTTCTAATACATCATAAGGTTCTATATATCTCGGTCTGAATCTTTCTTAAACTCGAAAATAACACGCTCCCTAAGATAGGGAAAACTTACATAAACATCGTTTCTAACCGTCAAAAGAATCTATAAGTGATTACTCGATCATCGGTTTTCCTCCTCTCCAATTACTAATCGTTGTCATAACTCAAGGTATACAGTCTCACTTCTATTGTGGAAGTCTCTAACAGGTGAAATTCGTATGAGGCTGCCCAAGTGGCGCCTTCTCACGTCAACACATCAAACATCTTTCTAGGAAAGATGCCATCTCTCGCTTCTCATTCTCTACTCAAAACGTTGTTTCGGTCTTGGCATGTATTCATACTTTTTCCGTCAGAGCCGCGAAATCACTAACCAGAGTAGCGGAATCAAGCCGCCAGAGGAATCAAATTCCAGAGCAGCGAAATGAATCATCAGAGGAAATGGTTTCCCCTCTGGCGCAGAAATCTCATCTCGTCCTATTCTTATGCTTTATATTTTAGCGCTCTCGTCTCATTTAAAGTGTAACTCTAATGCTCAACATCTCTATTTATCATCGTAACTCCCATCTCATCTTAACTATAATCTCATATCTCAGTACCGTAGTACTCTCTGCAGTGTCTCGTCTCATAACGGTACGGATTCATTCATGGTTCCATTCTTAAGTTCTTCTTTAATCAGACACGTTCGGTCTCTTTCTTTAAACAAAATGGCATTATCTGCCGCCTCTGGATAAATCTCTACTCTCTCGGTTCGAAACCTTATTCGAAACCCTTGCATCTTTCATTCTTCTCTGCCGGGGCAGAGGAATCGTGACTTCTCTGCCAGAGCAGAGGAATCGGCGCCAGCTCTGTCTAAAGCAAAGGCCGCTCAAAACATAGGCTCTATTGTAAAGCAGGGCTCCTCGATCGTGGGTCTGGTGTAAAGCTCAATACAGAAATTTCTATTTCTGTCGCTTGTGGTGGTATTACTACCTCCCAAATCATCTTCTCGAGTAAGGAAAATCCTAACTCTCCCTGGCTCTCTCTACTTAACGCGTCAGTCATAACGTCAGAGGGATCACTTCGTCCGCAAAATCACTTTGTCAGCGAAATCCCTAACTTTCTGCCAGAGCAGAGCTAAAACTCAGCAGCACTCGGTAAAACAAACAGAACTCATTTCAACACTTCTAATCATCCATTCAAACCGTCACTTAACATCATAGCATGCTCAAGAACTCATATACATTTAAATCTTCAAATCGACTTATGAACTTCAAGATTTTTCCCAAAATCTTGGGTAACTCATCTTACTTAAATCATCATCATCCTTCTATAAACTCATGAATCATGCTCGTAGTCCTTCATGAATCATGATCGTCTCCTTTGTTGCTCAAAGAAAAATTTGAGACTTTACTGATCGGTGTATAACTCACACCGTGCTCCATATCTTCAAAGCATGCTCTACGGCTGCTAAATCTAACTCTTGCTTTAGTTACTTCCTCTCGTGGGGTCTCCACTTTCTTTAATTCCCTCCTTTCTAAAATCAGTCCCGCACCGGTCAGAGAAATCAGTGCCAGTGCAGAGGAATGCTTTCAGCTCTGTCGTCAGATCAGAGCAGAGCTCAACTTTAGCTTTGCTTCCCGAGCGGAGCTCGGCTTCAAACTTATCGAAAGATAAGATATATTTTCTCCCTTGCATCAGCGCACATCCTAGACCATTCTTCGTCGCATCAATGCAAAAACGCGTACTAAGTCTCTTCTGTAGCTCTTAAAAACTCCATTCACAACGTTTGGCCAACCGAATTTGACTCCTTCAAGTCCAAGATTCGCATCTAACTTCTCAGCTCGTAATCTTTTCAACACGATCATCAAACGCTCTCCGTGTTCTCGTTTACTCTTCGAGTAAATCGGGACATCGTCTATGGAGACTAACACGAACTTATCTAAGTATTCGTGAAAAAATGCGATTCATGAGATCCATGAATACCGTCGGGTCATTCATCGGTTGAAAGGCATTACTAAAAACTCATGGTGCCTATGTCTCATACGAGATGTCATCTCTGGAAATATCTCCCACTCGTATCTTCAACTGGTGGTATCTCGTTCACAACTCAAACTTCGAACAAGTGCTCGCTCTTTGCAGTTAACCGAACAAATTATCGATCCAGGGTAACGGATACTCATTCTTTATCGTCACTTTGTTCAACTCTTGATAATCGATACACAATCTCAAGCTTCCATCCTTTTCTCTTAACATCAGGACTGGTGCTTCCCTCGGGGAAACACTAGGTCAAAAGAACTTATATCTAAAGTCCTCGGAGTTGCAGCCTCAACTCTTACAACTCGTTGGGGCCATTCTGTATAGCGCTTTCGACATCAGTGACGCGCAGGGCTCCACATCATCGTAACCCAAACTGTCGGTCTGGGGTAACCCCAATAAGGTCTTAGGGAAAAACATCCTTATACTCTCGCACGTCTGGCATCATCAACGTTTCCTTCGGTTTCGTCTCTCTGGCTCGGATATACAACGTACGCGGTTGTATCCATTCTTCGCAAGATCTTTCTTACTTGCAGCGCCGAGATGATCGGCGTCTTCTTCTTTTCCCCTTTTACGCCAACAGACGCGGTAGGACTCTTTCCATCGCTTTTGAGTTGCTGCCGAAACTGACTCGGTCGTTCTTCCGCTTCCACTTTGC
This sequence comes from Salvia miltiorrhiza, assembly GCF_028751815.1. Lineage (NCBI taxonomy): Eukaryota > Viridiplantae > Streptophyta > Magnoliopsida > Lamiales > Lamiaceae > Salvia > Salvia miltiorrhiza. The sequence goes on along the minus strand of NC_080394.1, from coordinate 45,373,485 downwards.
TGCCGATTCGGACACTAGTTGCGTAGTGCTCGACCCTTCCGCAGGTGTAACCGCTATTCTATCTCATCTTACATTATCTCAAAGTAATTCGTTGCTCTTCGACAAAGCGACATCCTGGCGGTTCTTAAAGGTTTACTGCTGCTGGGGCAGTTGGGCCATCCTAAGGCCGTTTGTCTCAATTCTGATATTACGGTGGCGCATTCTAACTCTGCCACGGCTTCTTGGGATCTTGACTTCAGTCATCTTATCTTCTCTTTCCTTCATGCTCTCGTCTATAAAAGATGGATTGCACGTTCAAGTGCTCTCAGTCATTTTGGGGTGCTGAAATTCAAATCGATTTCTCTGGCTGCATTGCCCGTTCTATATCCCATGCTCTATTTAGTGCTTCAATGCACATACTCGCGCTCTGACTCGTTAAGTCGTCTCGTACTTCTTATCTCAAGCCTGCTCGAAACAATTCTAACATCTCCTCGTTCATGTCGTTCGTAGTCAGCTACGGTTTTATTGCCTTATCTCATATCATCAACTCTACTTCTTTCTTCATACAGTTTCTCTTTCTCTGCAAGGTCTAAGGGGACATGTATCAACCTTAGAACTAATTCTCATAACTTCACAAGTCATAAAACTCTTACTCAACATCATACTATTTCCTCAATTCTTATAACTCAACATCAGAGACACATTTCATGTCTATCATCGTAATCATCAGCTCAAAACTCTACTCAAGCATAAAGATTCTCTGGTCATCGTCGTATAGACCTCTAAGAAAAATTTCTCTTTCGAGAACTCATAATTAATGCAGGGCATAACGGAAATAAAGCATCCCGTAACACTATGCCATTTCTTCAGTCTGCTATCGTGAAAAACGTCATCTGTTCTAATCCGTCATCTCGATTTCCTTAAATCTGCTATTGCCTATTCTGGCTTAGCATCACTTCTTCTCATCCTTGAAAAGGTTAACTTTCTTCATTTGGCTAACATAAGAAAAATCCATAAGCTAACAGTTGCTCGTCCCGTAATTAAAATTCTACGACTTCTCCCATAACTCGTGTTTTCTTCCAAACACTCTTCTTATTACGCCATCCTAGCTACCTAAACACTCCTAACTCTTGTCGGATGTGGCAGGGACTAGGATGTAATGAATAAAAATGTCTGATCTTGGACAAGACGAGCTCAATTAATGGAATAATTCCATAATAGCCAATGCTATCTCAAGGATAATGAAGAAGTTACAATCAAAGGAAGATCAAAAGCTAGAACAGAAACTTAGACAAAAACTGAGATATGATATGATGGGGGTAAACCAATACTGGAAGTAGAATCAATCCACTAAGTGGAAAAATGAATAAATTGTCCACTGTTAAAACAAGGGATAAAGGTTTCCAACTAGGGATAAAGATTTCCAACACAAACGGTTCAGGCATCGAACACAGTGGATCTGCTCAATAGCAAATAGTTCATCTCATGTAGGAGTTCGAATGGATGCAGAAAAATCTCCAAAACGACCAAGCGGGATAGGGACTCATTAAGTCTACTCTCGTAATTACTCTAGCGATAATAATCGCGATCCCGGTGAAAGTACCTCCATTACGAAGTACAATTGGTCAAAAACATCTATGCATCCTATAAGATCTCCATAATACGTTCGCCCTAGTAGGATCGTGTTTCTTAACTCGCGATGAAAAATTTAACTCTTATCGCATTATCTCAACTATTTCTCTCTCTGCTTCTCTTCTTCATCTTCTTCTCGATTTATGTTCCTTCCGTTCCTTCTTCTTCTCGGAGGTATACTAAAAAAAAGGAAAAGAATTATATCTATCGTCTTCAAAACTAGCCGTTCGTCAAAACAAAATACTAATTCTCCTCTTCTTACTTCGCTTCTATATCTCATAAATGATCTCAAAATACAAGTTCTATTTTCTCTACTCAAATATACGTCTCAACTCGACTCTATATCTTTCATATAGAATTCTCATGGCTCTCGTCATCTCTATCGTTCATCTATCATCCTGCATCTAATCATCAATCTCAAAATTCTAAAGTGACACCTAGCTCTCTAGTCATCAACGTCATCTCTATGTAATAGAGAAAACTTGCCTCTCCTTTGAGGTCTTACTCAAGAACGAAGGTTCCTTGTTCAAAACGCCCTATACTATAATGATACTCTCGCTTATGCAAGCATCATAGGGACTAAACGTCATATAGGTTCTTTACTATGCTTCTAGCTATGTTCATTAGCTATGCATCACTATAGATATATCTATACATCTCTAGATAGTCTCAGTCGTCATCTATCACTCTCCCATCTCGTCTTCGTCATCGCCATCATCTGACATCCTACTCTCAGCATCGTCAGTCGGTGCATCCTCACTCGACTTCGTCTCTTTCTCCTCATACTCGTCTATGGTCCGATACACATTATCATCGCTCGGCTCATCCTCGACATTCGTGTCATAAGTTCACCCAAGGTGTCATCCTCGTCCGGGATATACTCCCTGAACCATCGCTGCATCGGTATCTCAATATAACTCGGCATCTCATCCTCATTTGATATGGTGGGGCATTGGCCACACTAGCCTCAACATCTCTCCTCATCTTCTTCATCAACTTCCTCACATCAGAATTCATCATCATCAAACAACTTCGTCATCAAAATAATACATCACTCATTAGTACATCAAACTCAATTCTCATCAGAAAAGCATTAAGAAACAACATCAACTTCTTACCTCGTTAAGCCGGAGGAGATGGGGTGCTGGGGTTTCGTTTCACAAAGACTCCCTCTCAAACTAGTCTAAGAACTCAAATTAGACTAGTACTCAATCAAGCAATTAACTCAGAGCAGATGACCTGCTCTGATACCACTCTGTCGCAGCCCGATTCCCAAACACTAGTAATAGTGGGGTACGAGTATCGATACGACTAAAATTCATGAATAAAGGACATCACAACTGAACTGAACATCGGCGCGGAAGCTTACATCAAAACATGCTAAGGCAAGACATTATAAATCGACTCAAGGGTATAACAATCAACGATGATATAACTTCTTGACTATCAGGAATTTCAAGAAGAAAAACAAAGTAGGTACATCTTATTTTCCATAAGGAAGTATAATATCAAGAGTGCCGCAGCAAAAGGCGTATCAATTATATGTATGAAGACATATAATTGCGAGTATATTGCTTGATTTGAAAGGATTAGTGTATCATCTCACTAAGGTTTCATCATCATAAAAAGGAAATCAAGGTACATCGTCCTTAAGACTCTAACATCAAGGAAAACAGCAAGGAAACTTCATCAACGAAACAGTCCCCACCAGCACCAGTCCAATCTCGCTCCAGAGCTTAGCCTGCACATTTAGAAATATATGCAGGGCGTGAGTAATAATACTCAGTGGGCAAATGCCGGAAAAACATCAAAGGCGCTCTTAGAGCTATATGTTTGAAGCTTGCCATAACATCAGCAATACACAGAAATAAGTTTATCATCAATGAAATCTGTGCATGCAGTTTTAAACATCATAACATCATAAAGAAATGACTGCAGTCAAAGATCTCAACATGTATGTACCACATCTACAACTCATCATCATCAAAGGTACTGAGAAGTAGGCCTCCCTCTCAAGTACCGTGACCGGCCGATTCGCTCAACGGCTCACAGTCACCTCTGTGTACACTAGCCCTGGCAGGATAGCTATCAACTGCCCAGGACCCGAATTCGTCTCATCTCATCAGTAGAGGGTAACATACAAGCTCAACATCAAAAATTGGCAAGTCAAACAGTTCTCAAACATCATTTATCTCAAATCATTTGATAAGCTCATAACATCATCATATCATCAAATCATTTTAGAAAGCTCGGATAATATATGTATACTCAAAATATTGCCCACCTGGAGTCCTTCGCTTAAGCTCGGATAGGAACAGGTGACTTACTTCTTCGTTTCGCTCGGATCTTCATGAGTCATTAACATCATCACGAAAGTTCATGTGATAAAACAAATCTCAGTTAGAACTCATTCCAACATCCAACTCATCTCAATTAATGACTTCTCGCTCAACGTCTAATTACCCAGTAAAACTAAATCTCTAGGCATACTCGACTTCTAAGGATTCCCACGTCTTACTCTCGATTTAACTCTCACTTGGACCATACTCATAGCAATCAAGCACATAGGCATGCGCAATCACATAAGCATACAACTTCACATAAGAACATATCACAAACAAGCCAACATAAGCTTGACTCGAAGACCAGAGCAGAGAAATGCTCGGTGGTCAAGGTGGAAAAACTCAGCCGGGCGGAGCGGAGCAGCTCGGCGAAACAGCGGAGAAAATGCTCGCCAGGGCAGAGGAATCAACTTGCCCGGGCAGCGAAGTCATGAACTCTCTGGCAGAGCAGCGATGAAATGCCAGAGGAATGGCGAACTCTCTGTCGCCAGAGGACTCAAACGTCAGAGGACTCAAACTCCAGAGGACTCCAAACTCCAGAGGACTCAACTTCAGAGGACTCAATCATCAGAGAATTCGACATCAGAGGACTCAAACTCAGAGGAATCGATCGTCAGAGGAATCGATCGTCAGAGGAATCGATCGTCAGAGGGATCGATCGTCAAAGGACTCGAACTCAGAGGAATGAACTCAGAGGAATCAATTTCAGAGGACTCGAACTCGCTGGCAGAGCAGGGGGAAAAAGACTTTTCTGATTACCAGCGGGGAAAATGACTTCTCTGGCATGCCAGCGGGGAAAATGACTTCTCTGGTATGCCAGCGGGGAAACGATTTCTTGGTTCCGAGAAATCAAACATCAGAGGATTCCAAAAGGCCAGAGCAGAGGAATGACTTCTCGGCTGAAGGAAAACAAGACTCAAGACAGAACGACGCAGTCAAGAGCAACTTCAAAAACTCATCAACTTTTCCCATCACAAAAATCATCAGACACTCTCAAATATCAAAACTTAACATGCATCAACATAATTCACTCATGAACTCTTCAACTCTAAAATCATCAAAATCACGTAAATCACTTCATACGTTCATGCTCAACATCAGAACATCATTCAAGGCATAAACTTACAAATTTCCCCCAAAATCATTCATCAACTCGTTTTGTAAAAACTCTTCCTCCAGACTCAGTTTTGCAAAATACACGTTAATCACTTCAAAACATCACATAACACACAGAAATCCACATAATACCCATTTCATCTCGGTTTTAAGAAAGAAACATTTTTCAGAGGGGACGAACCCAAGTTTTTCGAAAACGAAGAAAAAGGAGCAGGGGAAGTTTCTCATGCTTCAAACATCTTAATACTCACATAAATCACCACATACTTCTCACAACAAGTCTAGACTCCAAAAAGCAGAACACTTACTCAAAGAGTTTCAAGGAAAAGGCGTCTTTTCCCGATTCTTCCGGTTAGAACTCAACAAATCTTCTTGAAACAAGCATGGAAAGTGTTTAAGGCTAGATTTATCGGAGTATTCTGTCTCAGTTGTGATTGGTGAAGCTTCGAACTTAGTCTCCCATGGAGGAGAGAAGAAATGGCGTAAGGGAGAGAGAAGAAGGTGAAGAGCCAAAAATGATGAGAAATGACTGAAAGAGAGAGAGGCTCTTCGGTTTTAGCAAGATTCTTATTCCATCGGATAAGTAGCATTAAATGCTCAAATAGTGAATTGTCTCCCCCTTAGCAGCAAGTCTCATCCGCCAATTATCCACATGTGGGAAAAGGATTAAAATATTGTTTGAGTGTGTAGGAAAGTGCGACGGCAATAAAAATCATAAGTCATGGTTTCGAAAATCATACTGACTCAAATAACATAAGTGCGCACATAACATATAAATCATATAACATCAACCAATTGACTCATAAAATTGTCACGTTAAAACGGACCATCACTCGTCATTACTCAAATCATCATTCTAGCTTAATCTTCTTTATAGTGATTTTCGATCACTACCTCAACTCTATCTCTCGTCTTTCATCTTAACTCAAAAATAAATTAACATCTCCATCTCAGTTCTAACATCATCCTTAATCTTATTCATTTTACCATCCATCGATAACTTCCTCTCTTCCTTGATTCTATGTTAAACTCATTATTCCTATTTTCTTAATAGGACAATCAATCTCTTATAACTCGGTCTCTGGAAATTCTATTCCCGATAGTTGGAAATAAAATAAATTCTCAACTCAAATCAGTCAACATCTATAGCTCGACTCGTTTCTCAAATCTCATCACTCTAACTCCATCATTGGTTTGTCCACTTATAACTCTATAATCTCGCCTCTCGACATCTCAGTACTCTTAGTAGTGTTAAAACACTATCTTCTAACATAAGGAAAGGTACGGGGTGTTACACGTTTTATGGTATTTCGTATTTACGTTTATTTACTTGCTTTGTTTAAATTATACTTTCCTTTAAATTATGCAATTTTAAATTCGGCAATTTCAATTATGCGTTTTCATGCTTTCCTTTAAATTATGCAATTTAGTTTTATGCTCATTAGATTAGAAGCTTTTAATTTACAAGTCTTTAAATTCTTAGTTAGCATTTAAATTCTTAAGTTGCTTTTACTTTAATCGCGTTTAAGTTCTTGCCTAGGTTTATAGTTCTTTATTGCTTACGTTTTTATGCTTTTGTTCTTTGCATGCCTAGTTAATTCTCTAGTTTAAATTCAAGTTAAGTTTAATTCACGTAAGTTTACTTTTAAGAGTTTTAGTTTAATAATCCAAAGTTTATTGCTTTCGTGTGACCTAGTTAAAAGCTCTTTAAGATCTTCCTTGAGAGACGACATTGGGTTAATTTACCACTGCTAGAGTGTCCTTGTCCTATTGCAAGTCAATCTAGAGGTGTTTCTAGTTGAGTCAAAGATGTACTCCATGCATTTGAAGTTGGTTTTACTTTTGGCTAATCTACGAACTAGAAGAATTGATTGCATTATTCTTTATAGATTGAAAGAGATTAAGATCTTGGCAGTAGTTCTGTTGCTCCCAAAAGTGGGTGTTAAGAAGCTACGGTCCCACGCTGTGAGTAATTATAGTAGTTCCCGATTATTTTACTTGCTCTCCCCCCTTCCCCCAATTACGTTGATAACGGCGATTGAAACGGATTTCATTTAAGTGCACATGCATTAAGCGTGTTAAGCAAACCACAGGCTGAACAGAATTATATGTCAGTGATCACCTATTCAGTTGTGTTCGATGTAGACTAACCTGTATATTTGTCCTGTTTGTGCGTGCATGTCTTTAAATGAAGTTTTTGCATCAACTAGGTCCAACAGCCAGCTCTCCGCAATTCTGTTCGTTGGTTCCAAGTCCAGACATCCTCCGAGGTTGTAAGCATCTTTGCTTCTTATTGTTTTATAGATTTCCATTGGATCAGTGGTGTTTGACTTTGATATAGTTTTGTATATGTTGATACATTGCTCTAATCATGATCTGAATATTGAAGTTAGTAACAGCTTTGATGCATTGCGATAGATTTTTAATTTGAATGTTTGTTTGCACCATGTGAGGACCATGTAAACCAGATAACAGACAGGAAAAGAGAAAAGTACAAGTAAATTGTATTTCCACTTTCCAGCGTGTGAGAACAGTTGGGAATGTATTAATTTTCAACTTATATGTGAATCATTAACTGAAAATATTTTTTTTTGTAAGCAACTAAAAATAATTTGAGTAAATTCCATTAAGCCTAAATATTATAAAAGCATTTTAGCTAGTTTCCTAGATCTTCATTCAATTTCTCGATCTTCTACCTTTGTTCTGGATTGATTACCTTTGTTCTCATGTTTCTTTTGTAGATCACAGCTTTTGTCTTCGTTAAAGCAGCTGAATTCAAACAACAACGTGATATATTATTTCTGAATTTGCAGATAGATTTTCTATCTGAAAAGGGTTTTTAGAAGTGTTTAATTCATCATTGTTTCTATTTCGAATTTACTATATATTTGCAGCTTGGCTATGGTTCAACTGTTTTGCTTTCTTTTGGTCTTTAATGATCAGTATTAAACTGACTAATTGAGGTTAAAGAGGCAAAAGTCTCTTTGGCATGACGGATAAGTTACTTATGTATGTGAACATGTAATGTTAGTTGAAACCTTTTATACAAGTTTCTTGATTAACATAAAGTATAATCCTTTGATGCAATACAGGAAACTCAAGGAGTTTGTGCCGCTGCATATCAAACCTGTGAGTTTCTTGCCTTTTTCACTGAAAAGAGTGACTGCAAGGTAGCTCCTCTCGTATGTTAAGCTGAATGTTATATTCATTACGAGTGTTGCTTACAGTTCGATGACAATGGTGGAGGTGTGATATGGAGCAGAATAATTGTAGTTCTTTGCTTATGTTGTGTCGCAGCCCGATTCCCGACGCTAGTAATAGCGGGGTACGAGTATCGATACGACTATTTTTAAAAGAATAAAAGATTAGATGAATAGGTCAAACATCAAGCGGAAGCTCGCATCAAAAGGTGTTAAGGAAAAATCATCATAAATTAACCCAAGGGTAAAAATGTCAACATCGTCATAACTTCATAAATATCAGGAATTTCACGAACAAAAACAAAACGGGTATAGCTCATTTTTCATAAGGAAGAATAATATGCAGAGTATCGCAGCAAAAGGCGAATCGATTATATGTATGAAGACATATAACCGTGAGTACATTGCTTAAATTCAAAAGAAAATCAAAGTATATATCAATCATCAAGACTTTATCGTCAAAATGGAAATGCGATAAAGTAAATACATCCTCTAACAATTCCCCACCAGCACCAGTCCAATCTCGCTCCTCGCTTAGTCTGCACATTTAGAAATACATGCAGGGCGTGAGTACATAATACTCAGTGGGCAAACGCCGAAAAACAAGAAAGATGCTCTTAGAGCTATATGTTTGAAACTTGCCACATCTCAGCAATACACAGAAATAACGTTAGCGTAAATGGATCTGTGCATGCAATTTTCATAATCATGATATCATAAAGAAACGATAGCGCTATCAAAGTACTCATCATGTATGTACCACATCTACAACTCATAATCATCATAGGTACTGAGAAGTAGGCCTCCCTCTCAAGTACCGTGACCGGCCGACCCGAAGACGGCTCGCGGTCACCTCTGTGCACAAAATCCCGCTTGTGGCAGGACCGAATTCGTCTCATCAGTAGAGGGTAACATACAAGCTCAACATCAAAAATTGGCAAGTCAAACAGTTCTCAAACATCATTTATCTCAAAGCATTTGATAAACTCATAACATCATCAAATCATTTTAGAAAGCTCATACGATATACGTATACTCAAAATATTGCCCACCTGAAGTCCTTCGCTAGTTTCGGAAAGAAAACAGGCGACTTACTTCTTCGTCTCGCTCGGCCTTCATAATTCATCATCATCGTCATCGAAGGTTCATGTGATAAAACAAACCTTAGTTAGAACTCATTACTAAAACCAATCTCATCTCAAACCATAACTTCTCATTCAACGTCTATTTACCCACTAAAACTCAATCCCTAGGTATACTCAACTTCTAAGGATTCACACGTCCTACTCTCGACTTAACTCTCAACTCGGATCATACTCATAGCATTCAAGCACATAAACAAGCATAAACACATAAGCATATAAAATTCACACATAGACAAGTCAAAACAACCTTCACTCTGCACTGACTCAAGTTCAAAACCTCACCAGACTCGGTACAGAACTCCACTGGAGTCGTAATCCATACCAAAAGAAACCTCTTTGAGTCTAGTTTCATATAAAAAAAGTAGAATCAAAAAATCCAAGTATTTTAGGAGATATGACTGTTTTACTACAGTCTACCATATTCGGCAGTTTTGAGCAATCGAAAACATTGATTTTTGAAAAATAGTAAACATTGCCGAAAAGGTCTGAACTTTGGTGGAAACTTAGCTACGACACTAATGTCTCAACAATAAAACTTTAGGTTCCAAAATGTTATGGGAAGATACTGGAAAAGGTGACTCTATTGGCTACTCACCGAACAATTTGGCAGAACGTAGCAGTTTTGATTTTCTATTTTATAAAAATAGTAAACGAAGTCCAAATGATTTGAAATTTTACGGATGTGATCAAGACTCATGTAGGGACTTGCTATAAAGTTTTCAAAGGTATTAGACATCAACAAACCATCGATCACAGTAGGTCAGTAGGCCTACGAAATTCCTCAAAATCTCATCTCAAATCTTTAAATGCTCAACTCAACATTCTTTCAAAGAAAACTCCTCAAAGCTCATTTTAAACACTTATAGCATTCAAAAACATTCAAGTACAACATAATACTCATCATACTCAATCTCGACTCTCCTCGTACATCATAAACTCAAATCTCAAGGAAAACGTTTCAACGAACGCATCAATTCAATTCTCTTTTCATTTCATGCTCAAAATTACTCAAATACTCAAACATGATCTCATTCATCATATAACTCATCATACACATATAGATTCCCTTTTTATCATGTAAACTAAACTCTAATGAAAGCTCATGTATCAACATAAAACTCTTAATAAAACATGACAAACGTTCACATAATGGTTATAAAGCAATTAGACCTCATTTTACCAAGCATCAACCTCACATCATTTAAGAACTCAAAAACTCATATAAACTAAACTAAGTCAAAATTTTACTTAGCCAATAAAAGACCCAATCAAACATACTTAGACATTAATATCATGCTCAAAAACATATATCTTAAGCCAAATCACTTAATAGACACATAGACAAGAAAGTCCTAATTTTTATTAAACTAAACTCTTTGAAATTTTATAAACACACATGGATCCTTAATCTCATCATAGATCTATCAATTTTAACCCATTTATCTCACATATAATCCATCAATTTACAAATTAGAGCATAGATACAGATATCCCTAATTCTATTAAACTAACTCATATCAAAATCATCAATTGACATCATATACTCAATTTACTCCATCAATCATCATCATAAACATCTCATGGACTCATCTACATCATCAATTCATCATTTTAATCATCAACTCAAAAATTGATTTGCAAATCTTAGCAAATATTGGCAATTAATGTCTTGTTCTCTCTCTCTAATCTCTACACTCTCTCAATAATCTCTACACTTGGCAATTTGTAGTATTTAGGCACATGCTTGGGAAATTAAAATAATAGTGTGAGAAGGGTGATTAAATAATAACCACAATAATCATGGAAATGTTACTCATTAATAAAATACCATAGCATAATTATTCATGTGTCCAAATAAAATAATTATAGCACTAATATTAGTGCACTCACTCAATTATAATATTCCTCTTCGTAGGAAAAATAATTTTAAAAAAAAATATTATGCTAGGAAAAATTTTCATAAACCGGCATCATTCGATTTCTCGGTAAAAATAAACCGCACTTGCTTTGGAAACTTAATCAAAATTCCAAGTGCTAAAGTCCTCAAATAAAATCATAATAGCTTCCTCATAAAGACCCATATAACAAAAATCACATAGTCAAATAGTCACGTAAATTCACATAACATCACATCAAAGCAGTCGGCAAACACAAACAAACTAGACGTCTCTCCGACCGACTCTTTTTATCAAGGTTCCTCACTCTTTCTTTCTCGACTCTATTTCCAACTCATTATTCCTATTTTCTTAATAGGACAATCAAACTCTGATAATTCGGTATCCGGTAACTCTATTCCCGGTAGTTGAAAAATAAAGTAAAATCTCAGCTCAATTCAATCAGCATCTCTATCTCAACTCATTTCTCAAATCTCTTCACTCTAACTCTATCATTGGTTTATTCCCTCATAACTCTATTTAAAGACAATCTGTGTTTTCCGCTCATAAAAAAAATATAGTCTCGTATTTCGATATCTCAGTACTCTCAATAGTGTTAAGACACTATCTCTCAACATTAGGAAAAGTACGGGGTGTTACATCTGTAGTGACCCGCTCTTTTATCAGTATTTTAATTACAGTATTGTGTGTTTAATTTTCCATCTGCCAGTAATTGAAGCGTTATGTTTTCATCTATGTTTATGAATTTCGAATTTTGGAGACAGAGTCACTACACTAGCACGTATGCATTTATTTATCTTCGCGTGTTTAAGACAGCGATGAGAATCTTTGAGTTGATGAATGATTATTTTTCCGAGTTATAACCAACTTAGCTAAGTTGGGTTATTTATCAAGAGGGAGTTTATTTCACATTGTTGCTTAAGTCGTGAACTACTTCCGACTTTGAAGTTAATTAAATCTACGGATTTAATTTAAGTATTAGAATAACGAACGAATTAAATCTACGAATTTAATTTAGCATTATCGTTTTTAGCAAACCCGGAACTAGTCTTTCTAATACAGAGAAGCCATCACTGAGAGGATTTTATTTAGATCTTCTCTTAGATCACTTCACCACTCACGCCACCCAATCCCAACACTTGCCAACGCTACAAGTAAAGAAAAGAAGGAAAAATGGAGAAAAGGAAAAGTGGAAAAGCCACGGCAGCAGCCCCCATTGGCTGGGCAGCCGAAGGGACTGCACACTCCATCTCCACGCCTCACCTACTGCACCCCTCTCCCACGCCTCACCTGCTGCCACACTCCACCTTCACGCCAGCAGAGCTCAGCACGGCAGCAGCAGCCCTCCATTGGGCGAGCAGCCGAAAGGCCACACTCCATCTCCACGCCGTGCAGAGCAGCAGCAGCCCTCCCATTGGCTGGGCAGCCGAAGGGCCGCCTGCTGCACCCCTCCTCCACGCTGTGCAGAGCTACAGCCGAAGCTCTCCCCCTTAGGCACTCAAGTGCACCTACCAAGCTCCTATATAAACTCCCCTTCAACCTCCTTGTGCCACTCCTTCTCCCTTTCAACACTCTAAAAATCCAACAGCAACAGCAAGAGCTTCACCTCTCTCGACGCCTTGCACCTCGACGATCGAAAACGCGAAGGAGAAACCATCGTTTTCACCCGACCAAAGCACGCGACAGCAAGGTAACTCTCGACCTCTCCTTTCAGCATGAATCACACACTCGTAGAAAGCATGTTTTAGGCTCTAGATACGCACGAACACAAGAAACATGTTAAGCCACCTTTCCGGTAGAACCCATGACTTGAAACCTGGATTAAACAACGAGAACTTTAGCTTTAAGCGTAGATGAACTTGAACAAGCACAGCATGCTCACATAGGAATAGATTTAGGCCGGTGTACGAGTGAGAATTGAGGCAAGAAAGGACGAAGAACTCTAGTTTTGGATACTGGAAGTCCTCGTCGTTCTGCCCAGAAAATGCCAGAGCAGAACTGGAAATACCAGAGCAGAGCTGGAAATACCAGAGCAGAGCTGGAATTGCCAGAGCAGAGATGGAATTGCCAGAGCAGAGCTGGAAATACCAGAGCAGAGCTGGAATTGCCAGAGCAGAGCTGGAAATTCCAGAGCAGAGCTGGAAATACCAGAGCAGAGTTGGAAATTCCAGAGCAGAACTGAAAATGCCAGAGCAGAGCTAGAAACTGCCAGAGCAGAGCTGGAAGACGCCAGAGCAGAGCTGACCAGAGCAGAGCCGAACATCCAGAGCTGACTTTCGGAGGCCAGAGCTGACTTTCCCGAGCAAATCGCCAGAGCTGACTTTCGGAGGCCAGAGCTGACTTTCCAGAGCTAAGTCGCCAGAGGTGACTTTCGGAGGCCAGAGCTGACTTTCAGAGCTAAGTCGCCAGAGCTGACTTTCGGAGGCCAGAGCTGACTTTCAGAGCTAAGTCGCCAGAGCTGACTTTCGGAGGCCAGAGCTGACTTTCCCGAGCAAATCGCCAGAGCTGATTTTTGGAGGCCAGAGCTGACTTTCCAGAGCTAAGTCGCCAGAGCTGACTTTTGGAGGCCAGAGCTGACTTTCCGAGCTAAGCCGCCAGAACTGATTTTCGAAGGCCAGAGCTGACTTTTCAGAGCTAACTCAGCCAGAGCTGACTTAGAAGCCAGAGCTGACTTTTCAGAGCAGAGAGCGAAGAGACAGAGCAGATCGCGAGAGAGAGAGAGAGATAAGAACTTAGGGTGTTTGAGTTTTATTCATTTTTCCTTTGCCTACGCGAAGGGGGAATTATGTTTAAGTGGCAGTTTAGAACACCCTAATGAGAACGAATCAATATAGTTAATTACTTGACTTCATAAGACGAAACCTAGTTGGTTTAAAACGTTTTAATAACAAGGACTAGTGATAAAGTTTCCCTAAGTATTATCTCAGTAATAAAAAGGAATATGAGCCATGCATAATTGCATTACGCATTCTCATTTATTTGAGAATTTTCATCGAGCTAAGGTTTGACCTTATGTTCTCACATTAGGTTAAGCACAAGAGTAAGAGCTAGTCAAGGAGTTATTAAACTGAAGCAAAGCATTGCTATCAGGTGGGCATTACTTTACTATACGTATATAGAGATCCCTTGCGTATCGTAGGCCTCTTATACAAATGAATGCATGAGATGATTTAACTGTTAATTTCAGTTTTATATATCTATCAAACAAGTTTAATGCTACCGTTTGAACAAGTTATTTCGTTACAAAAATCTTTGAATTAAAGTTATTTCAAGTATTGTCTTGCCATAAAATGTTTCAATTTCAGTATGATATCTATCTACTTTGGCTTTGCCAATGATGTAATCGAATTCGGGTCTTGAGCAGTTGATAGCTATTCTGCCTTGACTAGTGTACACCAATGACCGTGAGTCATCTAGCGGGTTGGCCGGTCAAGTGTTCGTGAGAGGTGGCCACCTCTCCGACACACAGTTCCAGATATGATAGAATACAAGAGAACTTAGTCTGATCAGACGAACTTTAAGAACCACAAATGAATTTAGTAAGCTTGGGCCTATTCCACGAAAACTCCCTTGCTGTACTATTTATAATGGCATGACAATTTACAGTTTCACGATGCATGTTTATACGTTTATTTAGGCATACGTGCCCACTGAGTGCTTTTTGTACTCAGCCCTGCATATATTTCTAAATGTGCAGGTTGAGCAGTGGCTGATGGAGATGAAGTGAGGAGCGGAGCTTTTGTCATAAGTTAAATGAATGAACTCTTGGATACATGTCTTCATACATGTAATCAGATTATGTTATTCCGCTGCGTACTCTTAGGTTCTATGTTCTTTCAGTTGAGCCAGTTTTATCTGAACCTACAAGTCTGTTCGAGTCCTGTGACTAAACATCAGGTGTACTATAAATTTCCCCTTCTTTAACAAATTTTAGTTCGATCCTCTATTATTTGTTCACCCCCTTTCTATCGCCGTCGATAACTGTGTCCTTAGTTACGATTTCCTGGCTTAATTATCCTTAATTAAGTTCGGTCATGATGGAAACTCCCTTTCTATCGCCGTCGATAACTGTGTCCCTTCGTCGCGGCTTTTCGGCTTAGTTATCCTCAATTAAGTCGAGTGGTTGGTTCGCGACAGAGTGGTATCAGAGCAGTTCGTTTGCTCTGAATCCAAGAGTTACCCAGTTAGTCCTAAATTTTATATTAGTTTGGAAGAGTCAGTCGACAAAAGCTCAGCACTTCATCGCATCGTCACGCTCAACAAGAAAGAAAGAGGTAATAAATTACGAACGTTGAAAGTCCACGTTTCATACGAATGTGCTGATGCTTACTTTTCAAGGTTTATGCTTTATTAATTGATTTGATATATCAATGAACTTAGATGCGTTAAGAATGCATGACCACTGTTACGAGAAGAACAGTAGAAACTAGAAACTCAGTTATCTTTCACTATAGCCATAGTGAAGAGCCAAGAAAGAGGAAGAAAATCAAATGTCACTTGAAGAGACACGAGAATCCAATGAGAAGGTATGCAATAAGATGAAAGGAAGAGTGTCACACACGAGTAAGTGACACAGGCATAGTTCATTATTCGGGTTGTTCACACGTGACAGAATACCGAACCAACTATTGCCTTACCCGACCAGAACTTAGTTGAGACATTGCTCATAGCGATGAGAGTGACTTATGCAATTAGCTAGCAGTGGTGTGATGAGCTAATACTCATTTCAAACCCCTCAATTATCACCAGTTACGACATGAAGAGAACCTTCATGATTTATGTTTGAATTTCAGAGCTAGGCTCACGAAGGGTTATGACGCTTTGTGCATGATTCTTTAATGTTGCGATTAGAACTATTAGCTTACAGTTTTAGATACTCGAAACCTTTCTGATTAAAGTTACCTATCACATTACACGTGAGCTTGTTTTAGAACCCCTATTAATTACGATCACCTACTACGAATCAGAAAGATGAGATGTGACATGGGTAACTAGAAGTTACCAACCTTTATCATCGACTAGAAAATATACGCAAGTGCATAAGATGGAAGAAGTCCCCGAAAATGATTTAGAGGTAAATAGAGCTAGGGACATCAATAGCGGTTTGACGCATACATTAAGGGACTGAGATCCTAATGAGACTCTAAGGGTATACTCAGGAAAAGTATACATACTTTAGCCTATCAGAGACATCGCCCTTGTTAGAACATCTTTGATTAGACGTTCAGTTTAGTAAGAAGAATGAAAGTATTGACTAAGATCATTACATGCCTTAGTACTATGTGAGGTGACCCATATCCTATAAGATGCTCAGAGAAGCAAAATCCATTTTTGTGGGAGATTGATGATTCGAAAGGTCCCTCGCAAGGGCACGAGTATACTTCAAATTATACGATTACATACAAGCGCTATGTGAATGAATGCTAAGTACTAGAAGTCCCACATTAAGATCATTTAGAGGAAGTTTGTTAAGTAAGCTTGATTACAGTTGAGAAGTCTTACTTTGCTTATAGAAGATTTTAAGGAAGGATGTTGATTTAGAAACCAGACTTCAAGCTTGAGAATCTTCCAAACATTCTCAAGGATAGGTTTTAGATGTTAAGGAGAAAGTAGAGACTTTATACCAAAAGTACCTTTTGCAGCCAATGATCAAGACCTACCAAGTTCGGAAAAGTATTTCCATGTGACTGAGAAGTAATTGTGTTGGACCTGGCCAGTCCACATGACCAAAATCTCAGTAGTCGTCATATATCTACACCTATATATGTAAAACCTTCATCTGAAAAGCCAAACGGGTTCAGACTATTAGGTCATTTCGTTTCAACCTTTTAGTCAATTCATTTCTACCCTATGGTTATTCATTTCAATTGTTTGGCAAATTATTGGAACACTTTGCCCAATTGCCATTTGTGATTTGAATCATTGCGATCTACTAACTGTTGGTAGATTTTCTGTGACCCAAAGACAAGCAAGTATTCACTAGATTAAATCAGTCCGACACGAATGCCTCGACCCAAGGGTCAAGCACGTGATACTTTTAGACCGCCTCATATGTTTTTAGTAGGACGTTATTTGTGTATTTCGGAAATGATGATTGATCTGATGCTTATGTATGCCCCTATGTTGGCTCAGTTATGTTGACTGGTACTAAAACACTGGTCCACTGGACGTAACGTGACTAAGTTCTTTTGAGATGATTTTTGCTAGACCGCCAGTCCATCACGTGTAGTACCTGGATAGTTCAGTAGATCCTGATGAAGGAATATTAAACTGAATTAACGTTCCGCTTTGCCCGATGAATTTAACAGCTGCACGTTGGAGCTCAGAAATACCTGAAGAATTCAGAAGAATTCGCAGATTCGCATCTGAACAGACCAGTCAGCTTCAATCCTTCGTTTGAAGCCTCAAACGTCCTCAAATCATATTTCGCCCAAAAATACGACTTCTTCGCCTTCGCGAGAGCTTTCCGTGGCCGCCTGATTCGTCTGAATCGGAGTTCTGTGTAGGAAGTTATGGCCGTTTTACGGAGACTGCCAGAACTTGGTTTCCTGCGAAAATCTGACTCCAGCTCTGATCTTCTCAACTGTATCCCGCTCAGCTTTCACCGTTGGATGGACAACGATCTATGAAAGTCCCAAGAGAGAATGCTCCACACGTTTTCCTGCGCCCCACACAGCTTTCAAAACCCTAATTTTATCAGTCTGTTTTCCTGAGAGCTGACAGCTGTATTTTAATAGAATTAAATACATGTGGGACGCTTGGAATCTGTAATAGGCGTTCCTTCTCTCCTTCTAGGGCTAGGAGACTTTGGGCCAGTCCAGGGACCAGATACAAGGAATAAAGATGGGCCTCAAATAAATTAATTTATCTATGGTCAGCCCAGACCATAATTAATTTATAAATATCAGTTCATTCCACTAGAGAACCGATACTGACTTACCCCTTTATTGCCGGTGATGAGTCGGGGGCTTGTATTTAGACTTATTAAATCTCCGTATTTAAAATATCCGACATCCATTAATTAATTAGAGCTCTGACAGATTAAATTAATTAATCTCTTTATAAATCCTGAAGCAGTACCACTCAAACTTTATTATTGCGCTTGAACTTAATCAACCTGCAGGGTTTAGCGCAATAAACCTTATTGAGCTCCTTAAGGGGATGTCATTATCCTATACCGGATACGGGTACTAATACAGATAATCAAATATCATATATTAACCGCTATCACCCAAGATACAGAGTACTCGAGTTAGTATATAACTTTCACCCATAGTAAGTCAAAGTGATATACGAATTAACATATATATCTGAATACTTATTAGTATTAAGATCTTATAAGTCACCGAGATCTTGATTCTTCACTTAAGTCAGATAGAAGAATACATCTCAACTGTGGTCCTATCAATACGTAATGACGTACCAGTAAAGACAAGTAGCCAAGACAAACTACTTCCATCTATACTGCAGCCTAAACCAATAACTTGTCCTAGAGTTATTTCGGATGTGATCATATTATATCTCTTAAGGTTATTCCAATTATATAGTCTTATGTGATCTACAACACACCATATAATGTACTTATATAGAGATAAAGAACATACATATGCAATCATGAACACAATCAGATAGGAGATTAGATAGCGAACTTAGGAAACATTGTATACAAGCATAAAACGTTCTTGCTTTTAGTATACAAATCCAACAATCTCCCACTTATACTAAAGCAAACTTTTAGTATACAATGCGTCTATTTACCAATCACCTAACACTTCTCCCACTTATACTTAAAGTTTCCTAAGTGGGTGGCATCAATCTGGCATCAATCGCATTCCCATCTTTCAATGACCATTTGCGATAAGCCTTTTGTGAAAAGATCAGTAGGTTTCTCCAATATGTGAGAATTTATTCTCTGAGCACATAACCTCGATTTACGAATAATCGTATAACTTGGTACTTACTCTCCATGTGTTTGACCCCTTGTGGTTCTAGGATTCCTTAGAGTTTGCAACTGCACTTGAGGTACCACGAAGGTGATGCTCTCACGCAAACTAGGAATCACTCTTAGACCCTGGAGGTAGTGGTCAAACCAAAAGGTTTTACCTCCCAAGGAAAACACATAGCTCGAGGTAATTATTCTTTGTTCCGGTCAGCCTGGAAATCCGAAACCGCATAATCCAAAAAGGGAACTAAACTGTCTAACTGGTAAACTACCCTTATTCTCTAGTCAAGGACTTGAGAATATAATTTTACCACAGTTCAGTCTTAACTAGAACTATACTGATATCTTACAATCATGCTAACTGCATAGCAAATATAAGATCTCGTATATAGCAATCCATACATGAAGCTATCTACTGCGGAAATGTAGAAAACTGCCTTCATTTCCTCAACCTCAATAGGCATCTTAAGACATAGTCTTTAGATCAAGGAACGCCATATCTAAAAGGTAGCAATCCTTTCTTGGCGGTATTCATACTAAAACGAGTATTCTCAGTATCAGTGTAAGACACTCGAGATAAGCCCAACATCTTTTTCTAGTGATCCCTTATAACCTTGATCACAAAAATGTATACTATACCTCCTTAGTCTTTCATCTGAAACTGTTCGGATAACCATTACTTTATGTCTTGACAATAGCTCCATATTGTCGCCAATTAGGAGGATATTATCTACATAAAATGCAAGATAAACCACATCACTGATGACACGAGAGCGATTGACACGAGATGCTTCTCTCCCTCCCTCACGTAACCTTCAGGTTGTTGCACATGGATGTCCTTACCTTTTCCAAGGTAATGTATATGACATCCATTTGCCAGGCCTCGATGGTTTAAGTGAGCTGCTATGGGTAAAATGCTCCGAATGTTCTGAGCATGGCACTGGTGAAAATATCATCATAACCTATACCCTTACACTGGGCATAACCTTTCGCCACCAGTCTAGCTTCGGAAGCTACGACCTTGCTCATTCGGGCCTGTTATTATCTTGTATACTCACTTTCAACCTAAGGCTTTACTGCCTCCTGGTAGCAAGATTTTCTAGTATACAACCATATTCTTAATGGATTGCTCCATTGAGGGGTGCCAGGAATCTACATTCTCGTCTTCCACTAATTCCAAGTAGATATCTGGGTCGATTCTCTTATATTCACTACCAGGGACTGAATCCAAAGATCTTCCCAAGAACATAAATCGATCGGGTTGTCCCACAATCCTCCCACTACAATGGATCTGTGGTGGCACATGTGTGTCAACAGTGCGTGCAGTGTCTTGTGGTACAAAACTCTTGCACACTTGGCTTGGGTGATGGAATCGCCTGTCTAATGTCTTCAATTTCTTGAAGCACACTATCTGACTTGGATTAGTGAATATTCACATAGTCTACTTCTAAGAATCATGTGTCATTGCTAATAACCACCTTCTGATTCTTTAGGACTAATTGCAAAGATGCATAACTCATCATCGGACATATTTTTCCAAGAGTGACCTATTTCTTCTCTCCACCACACCATCTTATATAGGGATTACACGGTGTAGTAAACTGGGTTGGAATCCCAAACACTGACAATGAATCAGAAAAGATCATTCCTAACACATTATTGGCCCTTTATCCCCTTTGCCATGAATGACCCGGTCTCCATCTTTTCCTCTATACAGGATTCGCAGGTTCCAAATGGTACAACCTGGATTGAATCCAATGTACTATTTAGACACGAGCCTTTGGATCCTGTTAAGATAGATGTGACCTAAACTAGGGTATCAATATATGTGTATGATCCTCAAGAGAGATTAGCCTTAATTTTTCACTTTCTTTTGTTCGATGATGTAAATGCAATATAAAGGTACTTTATAGACAAGTTATAGTATGAAGAGAGATGTTCAAAAAATACCAGAATAGACAACTTTGTCATTTCTTATGATAGAAACACCACTATCAAAAATGACGTGTAATCCATCTATTCAAAATTTTGAAACATGATAAGGAACTCTCAAAAACTTAAACTATGTCTTTAGAACTTAAAGACAAGTCTCCAATTGCAACAACTGCGACTCTAGTCACGTTGCCTATGAAGACAATCATCTCATCACTTTTCAGCTTCCTTGTCAGCCTAAAAGCCATGCAAGGTGCAACAATCATTATCAGTTTCTCTCGTTATCCACTACTCACAACTGAGTAGAAAACGAGCTGACATGTCTCAGTTACTATAGCAAGTGAAGTACCTTAACCTTTTGCCTTGAGTATTAAAAGAAAAATTCTCTTAATACTCAATCTTATCACACCACTACTCCCACTATTTCCCTTGTCTTTCTTGCCCCTTGGATCCTTCTTCTTCCCGTCTTTTGACGAAGAAGATGGCCATCCTTTGGCAATAACAAGTGTTTGCACATCTTTTTCCCACAACTTCCTTAGCTGTAACTAGAGCATTCAACAACTCAAAAAGAGTATTATCTTTCTTGCTCATAACAGCGTTGAGGCGGAAGTTCTTAATTAAAAGACTTGGGAAGAGAGTTCAGGATAATATCGACTTTTGCCTCACCATCGATACTCCCACTGAACAAGTCAAGTCCATCAAAAATTGCATGACAAGCTCGTGCACTGAGCTGTGCTCACTCATAAAAATAACAAGATTACTCTCATCAAATTTAAATGAGTAGCTCAGTCCGACTCTCCAAACACTTTCTTGAGATTCAGCATAATGCTAATAGCATCGTCCATGCCCTGATGTTGGAGCTACAAGGTTTATGACATTATACTCATAATATAGCATATAGCCACATTATTCGTCTTATGCCACCTTTTATGTAATTCCTTTTTCTCATCAGTTGACTCATTGTTCGGACCATAAGAACGTGGAGTAGTAAGCAACACAAAAAAAATGTGTTAGTTTGTGATAAAGGTGAAAATCCAAAACTGCGTTTCCATTTTATATATGTGGACCGGTTAAAAGACTTTGTGCAAGAATAAATAAACAATAAGAGACATAGACATATCTGAAAGTAACGAACATAAAGCACATAATTCGTAACAATAATATTGTAACCTTTTGATAAAACAATATTAATGAAACCTCCAACGGCTCAAGGAATCCCATGTGCAAGCCACGTTGGGTGGACGTTTACACACGAACTCCTCAACCAGACTATTCACCTAGTTATTTAATTTCCATGTCAACTTAACCTTTTGACAAAAGAAATTAATAGTTGGCACCTTAACTAGACCATATCATCATCAAGAAGGGACTCCTTTGGGAGTTGTACATTGTACTTGATATGATATCTAAGCAATAACCACATTTTAACCTTGAAAATTAAATTCTCGAAATTGACATACTCACTCGGACCATGCCGCTTTCAATTTAATTTTCTTGGTTATCTTATTTAATTCCATTCTCCAAAGTACTTGTGAAAATTACACAAGTAAGCCACGTTGGGTGGACGTTTACTGCATAACTCCCACAACTTCAATGGATTAAATATTTTTATAGAAACCTCTTCTGAAAAACTTATGAGAAACAAATATGAAGTAAGCCACGTTGGGTGGACGTTTACTCATATTGCTAATCACTTTGTCTAGAGACCGCATGTGGAGGTCTACATAATTTTAAGAATAAAAATTGATAAGAAATTACCACATTTTAACCTTGAAAATTAAATTCTCGAAATTGACATACTCACTCGGACCATGCCGCTTTCAATTTAATTTTCTTGGTTATCTTATTTAATTCCATTCTCCAAAGTACTTGTGAAAATTACATAAGTAAGCCACGTTGTGTGGACGTTTACTGCATAACTCCCACTACTTTAATGGATTCAAATATTTTATAGAAACCTCATCTAACAAACTTATGAAAAACAAATACGAAGTAAGCCACGTGGGGTGGACCGTTACTCATATTTTTAATCACTTTGTCTAGAGACCGCTTGTGGAAATCTAAATAATTTTTAATCATCCATAAAATTATTAAGCTTAGTCTTTTTTCTTTCAAAAGGTTTGATCATGCTCAAACACATAATCTTAAACATGCTCTTCTAGAAAGCAACATGTAAAACATGCTCGCAGAATTCTAAAACATGCTTAAGAAAACGATAAACCTAGCATGCTTGTCTAAGCGCAGTTAATAAACACATATTAACAAGCAAAGACAAAAACAGCATGCAAAGAGCATAAGGGATTAACACCACGACATGCAACGAACAGAAATAAAGAATTAAAATTCTTCGTGACCCATTCGTGGAATCCCAACATCTATTCTATTACATTTAAAACAGAAAAGAAAAGCCCAAAAACGAAACTTGGCCCGAACACACCATCCGGCCCGTCTTTGGAAAAACTAGGGTTTGGGCCCCCTAGGGTTTGGAAAAAACTCACCCACCTAGGGTTTGGAAGCCCCAAGCGCCGCCGCCTCCCTTTGCAGCCCCCACCGCCGCACAGCAGCCTCCCGGCGCTGCAGCAGCCCGGCGCGCGCAGCGCCCCGGCGCTGGCAGCCTCCTCGGCGTGCAGCAGCGACAGCAGCCGCCTTGGCGCGGCATCCGGCGCTCGGCAGCAGCTCTCCTCCGCAAGCAGCAGCAGCAGCAGCATGCCAGTAACAGCAGCAGCAGGCCCCGGCGAAGGCAGCAGCAGCGGCAGCGCGTCGCCCGCTGGGCGCGCAGCCCCGGGCGCGCACAGCCCCTTCGGCCCGCCTTCTCCTTGCTCGCCTAACCCGCACAGCAGCAGCAGCCTCGGCGTACACCCTCAGCGAGAGCAGCAGCAGCCTGCACGGCAGTCTGACCAGGCGCGCGACGCACAGCGCGCAAGCGCTCGTGCGCGCGCTGCCCTCGGCGCCGGCAGCCTTGCTCGCTCCTCACCCGGCACGCCTCCTCCACTCCAACTCCGTTCTTCGTTGTTGATTCATCATCGTCTCCATCTCGTTCCACAGTTTTACAGATTACAAAGAAAAACAAATACGATTTGAAATCCTAATCTAACCACGGATTTTCTCGTGGTGAAAAACGATTACAACGTCAAAAGACGTATCCCACGAATCAACAGACCACGAAGAACAACAGCAGTAAAAACAACGCACATTATTAATCGTACATAAATTAATAATAGAGCCAAGAAATTAATCCTGGGCTCTGATACCAATTGAAGGAATATTAAACTGAATTAACGTTCCGCTTTGCCCGATGATCGTTTCTTGGTTATTATTAATTTATCATACAACGATTAATCTTAAACATGCTCCTATGAATTTAACAGCTGCACGTTGGAGCTCAGAAATACCTGAAGAATTCAGAAGAATTCGCAGATTCGCATCTGAACAGACCAGTCAGCTTCAAGCCTTCGTTTGAAGCCTCAAACTTCCTCAAATCGTATTTCGCCCAGAAATACGACTTCTTCGTCTTCGCGAGAGCTTTCCGTCGCCGCCTGATTCGTCTGAATCGGAGTTCTGTGGAGGAAGTTATGGCCGTTTTACGGAGACTGCCAGAACTTGGTTTCCTGCGAAAATCTTACTCCAGCTCTGATCTTCTCGACTGTATCCCGCTCAGCTTTCACCGTTGGATGGACAACGATCTATGAAAGTTCCAAGAGAGAATGCTCCACACGTTTTCCTGCGCCCCACACAGCTCTCAAAACCCTAATTTTATCAGTCTGTTTTCCTGAGAGCTGACAGCTGTATTTTAATAGAATTAAATACGTGTGGGACGCTTGGAATCTGTAATAGGCGTTCCTTCTCTCCTTCTAGGGCTAGGAGACTTTGGGCCAGTCCAGGGACCAGATACAAGGAATAAAGATGGGCCTCAAATAAATTAATTTATCTATGGTCAGCCCAGACCATAATTAATTTATAAATATCAGTTCATTCCACTAGAGAACCGATACTGACTTACCTTTTTATTGCCGGTGATGAGTCGGGGGCTTGTATTTAGACTTATTAAATCTCCGTATTTAAAATATCCGACATCCATTAATTAATTAGAGCTCTGACAGCTTAAATTAATTAATCTCTTTATAAATCCTTAAGCAGTACCACTCAAACTTTATTATTGCGTCTGAACTTAATCAACCTGCAGGGTTTAGCGCAATAAACCTTATTGAGCTCCTTAAGGGGATGTCATTATCCTATACCGGATACGGGTACTAATACAGATAATCAAATATCATATATTAACCGCTATCACCCAAGATACAGAGTACTCGAGTTAGTATATAACTTTCACCCATAGTAAGTCAAAGTGATATACGAATTAACATATATATCTGAATACTTATTAGTATTAAGATCTTATAAGTCACCGAGATCTTGATTCTTCACTTAAGTCAGATAGAAGAATACATCTCAACTGTGGTCCTATCAATACGTAATGACGTACCAGTATAGACAAGTAGCCAAGACAAACTACTTCTATCTATACTGCAGCCTAAACCAATAACTTGTCCTAGAGTTATTTCGGCTGTGATCATATTATATCTCTTAAGGTTATTCCAATTATATGGTGTTCTGTGATCTACAACACACCATATAATCTACTTATATAGAGATAAAGAACATACATATGCAATCATGAACACAATCAGATAGGAGATTAGATAGTGAACTTAGGAACACAATCATAAAACGTTCTTGCTTTCAGTATACAAATCCAACACCTGATTCGAATGTTGATGTAAAAGTCCTCATCAAGGCAATTTTCCATAACTATTTAGTAACCTCATCGATCTTTTGCGGCAAGCTACTTCCGCCACATTTTACTCATATGTTAGCATGAGAAAGAGTATGAGCGAGTTTTGAAGAACCAAGAAATGGGATGCAGATTTGATGATATGCGTCTGAACGTTTTCATAATGTAGTAACGACTATATGTCAACTCATCGGAATGCCACCAAGACGAGGGCATCCGAGAAGAGGGAGAAGAATTCTCCGAGATGATTAAAGAGGTCCAGTACCAGGGCCAGAACAAAATATCGCCCCACCATCCTTACAACCAGAAGGTAGAATAGAAGAATTATCTCTACGACAAACCCCACCTATCCTCGATAGGATATGAGATCCAGCGGAAGCTGAGACTTGGACCTATGGTAGGAAAGCACAGAGAAAAACGATGACAGCTGAACAATTAGAAATTTTACGCGGGATCATTCTAAAACAGAGATATATGATAAGTATATACCCCATGGCTATCGCAAGAAAAAGGGAATTGGATTTTTAGTCTAAAGTAGGGAATAATGACCATTTCTCAGTACGATAGGATGTTCTGTGATATGTCGAGATATGCGCCAGAGCAAGTAGAGACGGAATAAAAGATGGCTGAAAATTTTTATGCCGGTCAAAGGCACGAGATCCGGATGGCTTTGGCAAGCCATTGGGGATTACCTTACACGGAATCGCATAGCGGAGCGATGGACATGGAGGCAACAACGCCGAGAGCAAGACCAGTAACAATGCCTATGCCAACACCTCCACATAACTAAGATCTTAGTGGTTGCCAATCGAGATTTGCAATCTTGAAGAAGAGAGGTATCCCAATAGATAGACTCGCACCATAAGATCTTGCATTATCCCGAAGAGCATAGTGACGACTAGGATGACTCAGTTTGTCATTAGTTATCAACCACTAGGAAGTCATACTTTTACAATTAGAAGGATACACTAAGCGTCAAACTATCTTTTGACCTTGGATCGGTAGAAACAAAGCTGCTTCTGGAGTCTCGAGCGGAGAGCCGGAACAATTACTGTGTATGACGAAGTTTTCCATCGAATGTCAAAGTATGTTCCACGAGGGTGGACACCATTGAGAAACGCATAAAGAGGTTTGGAAACGAATTATGTCATGAGATATTGAATTTCCCTAACAAGCCAAACAGATTTTACGCAGGAGTAAGAAATGAGTGAGACTCTCATATTTAGTCACTACTATCCATTGGTAAAGGAAAAACCACGCACAGTCAAGGTATAGACTACCTTAGGATGGTCGTAAAGAAAACAAATGGGACAACAGCAGCAATTGCCAAGCGAGAAGGAAGCTATGGCAATGGCAATCTTCCCAACAACAGAGCTAAGAAAAACCAGGGTACTCCTAAACAGATAGGAGATAACCAACAAAGGATCCTGCCCTGCCCAAAGTATGACAAGAGACGGGCCTATGCTGAACTTGCTTGTCCAAGCTCCGTATATGCAAGCGATCCATGCTTTGCCCCAACCAAACAGTAGTAACCACGCTAGTAGCTTCTGAGACAGTAACAACAACATGTACGACCCCGTCACGTTAGAAAGCCACGGAAAGCTAGAAAGAAAGAAGCTAGTAAGTCCCCGTGGGATTAACATGGGTAGGAGAAAGTCTATCGTCTCTGCCCAGCAAACGACAAAAAAAAAGAGGGGGGTGAGGACTTAGCAAAGAAACACTTAAGGAAAAGTATCCTATATTGATCATTTGTCGAGGATAGATGGCATTTCTAGTGAGGATCTAGTGCATTCTCAAAGATATACTTGAGACTTGGATACCACCTACTAATTTTTTGACCAGAAGATGTACCTAAGACGACCTTCACAACCAGATTGGCCATTATGAGTTCGTAGTGGTGCCTTTCGGAATTGATCAATGCACCCATTTGTCTTAGTTTTCATAGATGATGACTCGACCTACTCGAAGAACGAGAAAGACCATGAGGAACACCTGAGGATAGTCTTAGAAACGTTGAGAACAGAGACTCTTTATGCTAAGTTCAACAGGTGCGAAATTTTTGGCTCGACGAAGTCATATTTTTAGGGCATATCTTGTTA
The DNA here is from genome assembly GCF_028751815.1 of Salvia miltiorrhiza. Taxonomy (NCBI): domain Eukaryota; kingdom Viridiplantae; phylum Streptophyta; class Magnoliopsida; order Lamiales; family Lamiaceae; genus Salvia; species Salvia miltiorrhiza. The sequence goes on along the minus strand of NC_080394.1, from coordinate 45,345,411 downwards.
TCAGAAGAGATCAAAGTGGACCCCAAAAAGGGTACAAGTTGTACATGAGTGGAGACCACCTACAAATCCTAATGAGACAAGAAATTCTTGGGATTACCAGGTTACTATTGTAGATTCATAGGATGATTTTCCAAGATAGCAAGGCCAATGACACAATGACTTAGGGAATGAATCTAATTTTCTTGGATGAAAGAATGTGAGAAGCTCTCAAGAGCCCAAGGAGAAGTTAACAAAACGCTAGTGTTAGCCATTCCAATAGCTGACAAAGAACATGTGAATTATACGTACGCGTCCAAGAGGGGACTGGGTTGCATCTTGATGCAAGAAGAAAGAGTGATAGCTATGCATCACGACAGCTTAAGCCACATGAGTTGAACTATCCAACTCATGATCTAGAATTAGTTATAGTAAAAACACCACCTATATGAATTTAGGTGCGAGATGTTCACAAACCACAAAAGCCTTAAGTACTTTTTCGAGCAGAAAGACTTGAGCATGAGACAGAGGAGATGGCTCGAACTCGTGAAGGATTACGATTGCGGTATCAATTACCACCTAGGGAAAGCTAACGTAGTAGCTGATGCTTTAAGTCGTAAAACTCAATCCGAGTTAGGACTTCTTCTCACTCAAGAGGACACGCTCGTAAAGGATTTTGACAGATTGAAGATAGAAGTGGTTCAACCACCAGCAATGACAAGAGCAACTATTGCAACTCTGGTAGCCGCCCCAGACCTCAGAGAAAGGATCATCAGCGCCCAGAGAGCGGACGAAAGCTTGGAAAGGGTTCGTCTTAAGATCTGAACAGGCACGCCAGGAGGCTACCAAGAGGCAACGGATAACGCCGTTCTATTGAAGGAAGACTGTGTGTTCCCCATAAACGAGGAACTCGGAAACGAGATCATGAGTGAAGCTCATGACACACCTAGAATGGAAGTGGGAGCACATAGCGATGGATTCCGTGACGAGTCTACCCAAGACAAATAGAGGCAACACAGCTATTTGGGTAATAGTAGATCGTCTCACGAAGTGCACTCTTTTTTTATATATACCGATTCCAATTACCCATGGATCGGAGAAGCTAGCCCAATTGTACATCCGTGAGATTGTACGGCTACGTGGAATACCAATATCCATTACTTCAGGTAGAGATTCAAAATTTACTTCTAGATTTTGGACCAGTTAGGAATCAATGCTGCCATTGATCGGGTTTACCTACAATAATAGTCATCAGGCGACCATTGATATAGCACCTTACGAGGCGCTTTATGGACGGAAGTGTAGATCGCCACTTTACTAGGATGAAGTGGGTAAGAGAAAAGTTTTAGGACCAGACATGGTCGATGAGATGGTTGAGATAGTCCGCTAGATCAAAGGACGAATAAAGAAAGCACAGGATAGACAGAGATCTTACGCCGTTGTACGCCAAATCGAGTTACGTTTTGAAATAGGAGACAAGGTCTTCCTAAAGGTATCTCCCACCAAGGGAAAACTACGTTTGATGTCAAGGGAAAGCTTAGATTCCGATTTATAGGATCATATGAGATTCTAGAGAAGATAGGTCCAGTGGCCTATAAGTTGGCGTTACCGCCAAGTTTTGGAAATTTCCACAACGTTTTTCACGTATCACCACTCAGGAAGTACGTTCACGATCCAAAGCATGTGATCCACTAAGGAGAGATGATCCTTAGCCCAGACTTGAACTATGAAGAAAAACCCTAAGCTTTTTTTTAGTAGAGATATGCAAATTTCGGGACGAATTTTTTGATAAGAGGGGTAGGATGTAGTGACCCGCTCTTTTATCAGTATTTTAATTACAGTATTGTGTGTTTAATTTTCCATCTGCCAGTAATTGAAGCGTTTTATGTTTCATCTATGTTTACGAATTTCGAATTTTGGAGACAGAGTCACTACACTAGCAAGTATGCATTTATTTATCTTCGCGTGTTTAAGACCGCGATGAGAATCTTTGAGTTGATGAATGATTATTTTTCCGAGTTATAACCAACTTAGCTAAGTTGGGTTATTTATCAAGAGGGAGTTTATTTCACATTGTTGCTTAAGTCGTGAACTACTTCCGACTTTGAAGTTAATTAAATCTACGGATTTAATTTAAGTATTAGAATAACGAACGAATTAAATCTACGGATTTAATTTAGCATTATCGTTTTTAGCAAACTCGGAACTAGTCTTTCTAATACAGAGAAGCCATCACTGAGAGGATTTTATTTAGATCTTCTCTTAGATCACTTCACCAATCACGCCACCCAATCCCAACACTTGCCAACGCTACAAGTAAAGAAAAGAAGGAAAAATGGAGAAAAGGAAAAGTGGAAAAGCCACAGCAGCAGCCCCCATTGGCTGGGCAGCCGAAGGGACTGCACACTCCATCTCCACGCCTCACCTACTGCACCCCTCTCCCACGCCTCACCTGCTGCCACACTCCACCTTCACGCCAGCAGAGCTCAGCACGGCAGCAGCAGCCCTCCATTGGGCGAGCAGCCGAAAGGCCACACTCCATCTCCACGCCGTGCAGAGCAGCAGCAGCCCTCCCATTGGCTGGGCAGCCGAAGGGCCGCCTGCTGCACCCCTCCTCCACGCTGTGCAGAGCTACAGCCGAAGCTCTCCCCCTTAGGCACTCAAGTGCACCTACCAAGCTCCTATATAAACTCCCCTTCAACCTCCTTGTGCCACTCCTTCTCCCTTTCGACACTCTGAAAATCCAGCAGCAACAGCAAGAGCTTCACCTCTCTCGACGCCTTGCACCTCGACGATCGAAAACGCGAAGGAGAAACCATCGTTTTCACCCGACCAAAGCACGCGACAGCAAGGTAACTCTCGGCCTCTCCTTTCAGCATGAATCACACGCTCGTAGAAAGCATGTTTTAGGCTCTAGATACGCTCGAACACAAGAAGCATGTTAAGCCACCTTTCCGGTAGAACCCACGACTTGAAACCTGGATTAAACAACGAGAACTTTAGCTTTAAGCGTAGATGAACTTGAACAAGCACAGCATGCTCACATAGGAATAGATTTAGGCCGGTGTACGAGTGAGAATCGAGGCAAGAAAGGACGAAGAACTCTGGTTTTGGATACTGGAAGTCCTCGTCGTTCTGCCCAGAAAATGCCAGAGCAGAACTGGAAATACCAGAGCAGAGCTGGAAATACCAGAGCAGAGCTGGAATTGCCAGAGCAGAGATGGAATTGCCAGAGCAGAGCTGGAAATACCAGAGCAGAGCTGGAATTGCCAGAGCAGAACTGGAAATACCAGAGCAGAGCTGGAAATACCAGAGCAGAGCTGGAATTGCCAGAGCAGAGCTGGAAATTCCAGAGCAGAGCTGGAAATACCAGAGCAGAGTTGGAAATTCCAGAGCAGAACTGAAAATGCCAGAGCAGAGCTAGAAACTGCCAGAGCAGAGCTGGAAGACGCCAGAGCAGAGCTGACCAGAGCAGAGCCTAACATCCAGAGCTGACTTTCGGAGGCCAGAGCTGACTTTCCCGAGCAAATCGCCAGAGCTGACTTTCGGAGGCCAGAGCTAACTTTCCAGAGCTAAGTCGCTAGAGCTGACTTTCGGAGGCCATAGCTGACTTTCAGAGCTAAGTCGCCAGAGCTGACTTTTGGAGGCCAGAGCTGACTTTCAGAGCTAAGTCGCCAGAGCTGACTTTCGGAGGCCAGAGCTGACTTTCCCGAGCAAATCGCCAGAGCTGACTTTCGGAGGCCAGAGCTGACTTTCCAGAGCTAAGTCGCCAGAGCTGACTTTCGGAGGCCAGAGCTGACTTTCCGAGCTAAGTCGCCAGAACTGATTTTCGAAGGCCAGAGCTGACTTTTCAGAGCTAACTCAGCCAGAGCTGACTTAGAAGCCAGAGCTGATTTCCAGAGCAGAGAGCGAAGAGACAGAGCAGATCGCGAGAGAGAGAGAGAGATAAGAACTTAGGGTGTTTGAGTTTTATTCATTTTCCCTTTGCCTACGCGAAGGGGGAATTATGTTTAAGTGGCAGTTTAGAACACCCTAATGAGAACGAATCAATATAGTTAATTACTTGACTTCATAAGACGAAACCTAGTTGGTTTAAAACGTTTTAATAACAAGGACTAGTGATAAAGTTTCCCTAAGTATTATCTCAGTAATAAAAAGGAATATGAGCCATGCATAATTGCATTACGCATTCTCATTTATTTGAGAATTTTCATCGAGCTAAGGTTTGACCTTATGTTCTCACATTAGGTTAAGCACAAGAGTAAGAGCTACCCAAGGAGTTATTAAACTGAAGCAAAGCATTGCTATTAGGTGGGCATTACTTTACTATACGTATATAGAGATCCCCTGCGTATCGTAGGCCTCTTATACGAATGAATGCATGAGATGATTTAACTGTTAATTTCAGTTTTATATATCTATCAAACAAGTTTAATGCTACCGTTTGAACAAGTTATTTCGTTACAAAAAATCTTTGAATTAAAGTTATTTCAAGTATTGTCTTGCCATAAAATGTTTCAATTTCAGTATGATATCTATCTGCTTTGGCTTTGCCAATGATGTAATCGAATTCGGGTCTTGAGCAGTTGATAGCTATCCTGCCTTGACTAGTGTACACCAATGACAGTGAGTCATCTAGCGGGTTGGCCGGTCAAGTGTTCGTGAGAGGTGGCCACCTCTCCGACACACAGTTCCAGATATGATAGAATACAAGAGAACTTATTCTTATCAGACGAACTTTAAGAACCACAAATGAATTTAGTAAGCTTGGGCCTATTCCACGAAAACTCCCTTGCTGTACTGTTTATAATGGCATGACAATTTACAGTTTCACGATGCATGTTTATACATTTATTTAGGCATACGTGCCCACTGAGTGCTTTTTGTACTCAGCCCTGCATATATTTCTAAATGTGCAGGTTGAGCAGTGGCTGATGGAGATGAAGTGAGGAGCGGAGCTTTTGTCATAAGTTAAATGAATGAACTCTTGGATACATGTCTTCATACATGTAATCAGATTATGTTATTCCGCTGCGTACTCTTAGGTTCTATGTTCTTTCAGTTGAGCCAGTTTTATCTGAACCTACAAGTCTGTTCGAGTCCTGTGACTAAACATCAGGTGTACTATAAATTTCCCCTTCTTTAACAAATTTTAGTTCGATCCTCTATTATTTGTTCACCCCCTTTCTATCGCCGTCGATAACTGTGTCCTTAGTTACGATTTCCTGGCTTAATTATCCTTAATTAAGTTCGGTCGTGACGGATGTTGGATTTGTATACTGAAAGCAAGAACGTTTTATGCTTGTATACAATGTTTCCTAAGTTCACTATCTAATCTCCTATCTGATTGTGTTCATGATTGCATATGTATGTTCTTTATCTCTATATAAGTAGATTATATGGTGTGTTGTAGATCACAGAAGACCATATAATTGGAATAACCTTAAGAGATATAATATGATCACAGCCGAAATAACTCTAGGACAAGTTATTGGTTTAGGCTGCAGTATAGATGGAAGTAGTCTGTCTTGGCTACTTGTCTATACTGGTACGTCATTACGTATTGATAGGACCACAGTTGAGATGTATTCTTCTATCTGACTTAAGTGAAGAATCAAGATCTCGGTGACTTATAAGATCTTAATACTAATAAGTATTCAGATATATATGTTAATTCGTATATCACTTTGACTTACTATGGGTGAAAGTTATATACTAACTCGAGTACTCTGTATCTTGGGTGATAGCGGTTAATATATGATATTTGATTATCTGTATTAGTACCCGTATCCGGTATAGGATAATGACATCCCCTTAAGGAGCTCAATAAGGTTTATTGCGCTAAACCCTGCAGGTTGATTAAGTTCAGGACGTAATAATAAAGTTTGAGTGGTACTGCTTAAGGATTTATAAAGAGATTAATTAATTTAAGCTGTCAGAGCTCTAATTAATTAATGGATGTCGGATATTTTAAATACGGAGATTTAATTAGTCTAAATACAAGCCCCCGACTCATCACCGGCAATAAAGGGGTAAGTCAGTATCGGTTCTCTAGTGGAATGAACTGATATTTATAAATTAATTATGGTCTGGGCTGACCATAGATAAATTAATTTATTTGAGGCCCATCTTTATTCCTTGTATCTGGTCCCTGGACTGGCCCAAAGACTCCTAGCCCTAGTATAGAGAGAACACGCCTCCTACACAATTTATGGCGCCTTCTACGTATTTAATTCTATTAAATACAGCTGTCAGCTCTCAGGAAAACAGACTGATAATATTAGGGTTTTTGAGAGAGCTGTGGTGCGCAGGAAAAAGTGTGGAGCATTCTCTCTTGGGACTTTCATAGATCGTTGTCCATCCAACGGTGAAAGCTGAGCGGGATACAGTCGAGAAGATCAGAGCTGGAGTCAGATTTTCGCAGGAAACCAAGTTCTGGCAGTCTCCGTAAAACGGCCATAACTTCCTCCACAGAACTCCGATTCAGACGAATCAGGCGGCCACGGAAAGCTCTTTCGAAGACGAAGAAGTCGTATTTTTGCACAGAATACGATTGGAGGTCGTTTGAGGGGTCAAACGGAGCGTTGAAGTTGGCTGACCTGTTCAGCGACAGATTGACGAATTCTTCTGAATTCTTCAGGTATTTCTGAACTCCAACATGCAGCTGTTAAATTCGTAGGAGCATGTTAGGATTAATCGTTGTATGATAAATTAATAATAACCAAGAAACGATCATCGGGCAAAGTGGAACGTTAATTCAGTTTAATATTCCTTCAATTGGTATCAGAGCCCAGGATTATTTTCTTGGCTCTATTATTAATTTATGTACGATTAATAATGTGCGTTGTTTTTACTGCTTTTGTTCTTCGTGGTTTGTTGATTCGTGGGATACGTCGTTTGACGTTGTAATCGTTTTTCACCACGAGATAAATCCGTGGTTAGATTAGGGTTTCAAATTGTATTTGTTTTCCTTTGTAATCTGTAATTGTTGGAAAACAGAACGATGACGACGACGAATCAACATCGAAGAATGGAGTTGGAGAGTAAAGAGGGCAGCGAGGTGCCGAGGGGCGAGACTGGTCGGGCAAAGGTAGGGCCGAGGAGCGTGGCTGGCGAGCAGGGGCTGGGCGCGCCATGGGCTGCGCGTGCGTGCTTTGCGCTGCTGCGTGCCCGGCTGGAGTCGCGCGGCCGCTGCTGCCGTTGCTGCTGTTCTCGTGCTGGATCTGCCGAGGTTGCCGGGACCAGGAGCTGGTGCTGCTGCACGCCGGGCTGCTGCTGCTGCACGCCGGGGCTGCGCGCCGGGCTGGTGCTGCTGCACGCCGGGCTGCGCGCTGGGCTGCTGCTGCTGCACGCCGGGGCTGTGCGCCGGGCTGGCTGCTGTGCGCGCCGGGCTGGTGCTGCTGCACGCCGGGGCTGTGCGCCGGGCTGGCTGCTGTGCGCTCCGGGCTGGTGCTGCTGCACGCCGGGCTGGCTGCTGCTCGCGCCGGGAGGCTGCTGGTGCGCCGGGCAGGCTGCTGCTCGCGCCGGGAGGCTGCTGGTGCGCCGGGCAAGCTGCTGCTCGCGCCGGGAGGCTGCTGGTGCACCGGGCAGGCTGCTGCTCGCGCAGGGAAGCTGCTGCCACGCCGGGCAGGCTGCTGCCGAGTCCGTCTGGCTGCTGTCAAGGCGTGGTGGTGGCGGCGCCTAGGGTGTCCCAAACCCTAGGTAGGCGCGAGTTTTCAAGAAACCCTAGGGGGCCCAAACCCTAGTTTCAAAGACGGGCTTGTTTTGAAGCTTTTTCGGGCCGAGTTTTACTTTTGTTTACAAAATGTAATAGTTTAGTGTTGGGATTCCACGAATGGGTCACGAAGAACTTTATACTTTTTTTTCTGTTCTTTGCATGTCGTGGTGTTAATCCCTATGCTCTTTACCTGCTGTCCTTGTCTTTGATTGTTAATATGTGTTTATTAACTGCGCTTAGACAAGCATGCTAGGTTTATCGTTTTCTTAAGCATGTTTTAGAATTCTGCGAGCATGTTTTACATGTTGCGTTCTAGATGAGCATGTTTAGGATTATGTGTTGAGCATGATCAAACCTTTTGAAAGAAAAAAGACTAAGCTTAATAATTTTATGGATGATTAAAAATTATTTAGATTTCCACAAGCGGTCTCTAGACAAAGTGATTAGCAATATGAGTAACGGTCCACCCCACGTGGCTTACTTCGTATTTGTTTTTCATAAGTTTGTCAGATGAGGTTTCTATAAAAATATTTAAATCCATTAAAGTAGCGGGAGTTATGCAGTAACGGTCCACCCCACGTGGCTTACTCGTATAATTTTTCACGAGTACTTTAGATGATGGTTTTAAATAAGATAACTAAGAAATTAAATTGAATGCGGCATGGTCCGAGTGAGTATGTCAAAATTCGAGAATTTAATTTCAAAGTTAAATTGTGGTTATTTCTAATTAATTTTATTCTTAAAATTATGTAGACCTCCACATGCGGTCTCTAGACAAAGTGTTTAGCAATATGAGTAACGGTCCACCCCACGTGGCTTACTTCGTATTTGTTTCTCATAAGTTTGTCAGAAGAGGTTTCTATAAAAAATATTTAAACCATTAAAGTAGTGGGAGTTATGCAGTAACGGTCCACCCCACGTGGCTTACTTGTGTAATTTTCACAAGTACTTTGGAGAATGGAATTAAATAAGATAACCAAGAAAATTAAATTGAAAGCGGCATGGTCCGAGTGAGTATGTCAATTTCGAGAATTTAATTTTCAAGGTTAAAATGTGGTCATTGCTTAGATATCATATCAAGTACAATGTACAACTCCCCCACGGAGTCCCTTCTTGATGATGATATGGTCTAGTTAAGGTGCCAACTATTAATTTCTTTTGTCAAAAGGTTAAGTTGACATGGAAATTAAATGACTAGGTGAATAGTCTGGTTGAGGGGTTCGTGTGTAAACGTCCACCCCACGTGGCTTGCACATGGAATTCTTTGAGCGGTTGGAGGTTTCATTAATATTGTTTTATCAAAAGGTTACAATATTATTGTTACGAATTATGTGCTTTATGTTCGTTACTTTCAGATATGTCTATGTCTCCTGTTTCTTTATTCTTGCACAAAGTCTTTTAACCGGTCCACTTATATAAAATGGAAAAGCAGTTTTGGATTTTTATCTTTATCACAAACTAAACACATATTTTGTGTTGCTTACTACTCGACGTTCTATTTGTTCGAACAATGAGACAACTGATGGGAAAAAGGAACTGCATAAAAGGTGGCATGTGACGAATAATGTGGCTATATGCTTTATTATGAGTATAATGTCACAAACCTTGTAGCTCCAACATCAAGGCATGGACGATGCTATTAGCATCATGCTGAATCTCAGGAAAGTGTTCGGAGAGTCGGACTGAGTTGCTCATTTAAATTTGATGAGAGTAATCTTGTTATTTTTATGAGTGAGCACAGCTCAGTGCACGAGCATGTCATGCAATTCTTGACGGACTTGACTTGCTCAGTGGGAGTATCGACAGTGAGGCAAAAGTCGATATTATCCTGAACTCTCTTCCCAAGTCTTTTAATTAAGAACTTCCGCCTCAATGCTGTTATGAGCAAGAGAGATAATACTCTTTTTGAGTTGTTGAATGCTCTAGTTACGGCTAAGGAAGTTGTAGGAAAGAGATGTGCAAGCACTTGTTATTGCAAAGGAGAGCCATCTTCTTCGTCGAATGACGGGAAGAAGAAGGGTCCAAGGGGCAAGAAAGACAAGGGAAATAGTGGGAGTAGTGGTGTGATAAGATTGAGTATTGAAGATTTTTTTTCATTCAATACTCAAGGCAAAGGGTTAAGGTACTTCACTTGCTATAGTAACTGAGACATATCAGCTCATTTTCTACTCAGTTGTGAGTAGTGGATAACGAGAGAAACTGATAATGATTGTTACACCTTGCATGGCCTTTTAAGCTGACAAGGAAGCTGAGAAGTGATGAGATGATTGTCTTCATAGGCAACGTGACTAGAGTCGCAGTTGTTGCAATTGAAGCATTGTCTTTAAGTTCTAAAGACATAGTTTAGTTTTTGAGAGTTCCTTATCATGTTCCAAAATTTTGAATAGATGGATCTTATGTCATTTTTGATAGTGGTGTTTCTATCATAAGAGATGACAAAGTTGTCTATTCTGGTATTTTTGAACATCTCTCTTCATAACTATAACTTGTCTACAAAATACCTTTATATTGCATTTACATCATCGAACAAAAGAAAGAGAAAAGTTAAGGATAATCTCTCATGAGGATCTTACACATATATTGATACCCTAGAAATAGGTCACATCTATCTTAACAGGATCCAAAGGCTCGTGTCTAAATAAGTACATTGGATTCAATCCAGGTTGTACTATTTCGAACCTGCGAATCCTGTATAGAGGAAAAGATGGAGACCAGGTCATTCATGACAAAGGGGATAAAGGGCCAATAATGTGTTAGGAATGATCTTTTCTGATTCATTGTCAGTGTTTGGGATTCCAACCCAGTTTACTACACCGTGTAATCCCTATATAAAATGGTGTGGTGGAGAGAAGAAATAGGTCACTCTTGGAAAAATATGTTCGATGATGAGTTATGCATCTTTGCAATTAGTCCTAAAGAATCAGAAGGTGGTTATTAGCAATGACACACGATTCTTAGAAGTGGGCTATGGGAGTAATCACTAATCCAAGTCAGATAGTGTGCTTCAAGAAATTGAAGACATTAGACAGGCGATTCCATCACCCAAGCCAAGTGTGCAAGAGTTTTGTACCACAAGACACTGCACGCACTGTTGACACACATGTGCCACCACAGATCCATTGTAGTGGGAGGGTTATGGGACAACCCGATCGATTTATGTTCTTGGGAGAATCTTTGGATTCAGTCCCTGGTAGTGAATATAAGAGAATCGACCCAGATATCTACTTGGAATTAGTGGAAGACGAGAATGTAGATTTCTGGCACGCCTCAATGGAGCAATCCATTAAGAATATGGTTGTATACTAAGAAAATCTTGCTACCAGAATACCGTAAAGCCATAGGTTGCAAGTGAGTATACAAGAGAATGATAAGTCCGAATGAGCAAGGTCGTAGCTTTTAAAGCTAGACTGGTGGCGAAAGGTTATGCCCAGTGTGAAGGTATAGGTTATGATGATATTTTCGCTAGTGCCATGCTCAGAACATTCGGATCATTTTACCCATAGCAGCTCACTTAAACCATCGAGGTTACGTGAGGGAGGGAGAGAAACATCTCGTGTCAATCGCTCTCGTGTCATCGGTGATGTGGTTTATCTTGCATTTTATGTAAACAATATCCTCCTAATTGGCGACAATATGGAGCTATTGTTAAGACATAAAGTAATGGTTATCCGAACAGTCTCATATGAAAGACTAAGGAGGTACAGTATACATCTTTGTGATCAAAGTAATAAGGGATCACTAGAAAATGATGTTGGGCTTATCTCGAGTGTCTTACATTGATACTGAGAATACTCGTTGTAGTATGAATACCGCCAAGAAAGGATTGCTAACTTTTAGATATGGCGTTCCTTTATCTAAAAACTATGTCTTAAGATGCCTATTAAGGTTGAGGAAATGAAGGCAGTATTCTACGTTTCCGCAGTAGATAGCTTCATGTATGGATTGCTATGTACGAGATCTTATATTTGCTATGCAGTTAGCATGATTGTAAGATATCAATATAGTCCTAGTTAAGGACACTGAATTGTGGTAAATTATATTCTCAAGTCCCTGACTAGAGAATAAGGATAGTTTACCAGTTAGACAGTTTAGTTCCTTTTTGGATTATATGATTTCGGATTTCCAGGCTGACCGGAACAAAGAATAATTACCTCGAGCTATGTGTTTTTCTTGGGAGGTAAAACCTTTTGGTTTGACCACTACCTCCAGGATCTAAGGGTAATTCCTAGTTTGCGTGAGAGCATCACTTTCGTAATACCTCAAGTGCAGTTGCGAACTCAAAGGAATCCAAGAACCACAAGGGGTCAGACACATGGAGAGTAAGTACCAAGTTATACGATTATTCGTAAATCGAGGTTATGTGCTCAAAGAATAAATTCTCACATATTGGAGAAACCTACTGATCTTTTCACAAAAGGCTTATCGCAAATGGTCATTGAAAGATGGGAATGCGATTGATGCCAGATTGATGCCACCCACTTAGGAAACTTTAAGTATAAGTGGGAGAAGTGTTAAGTGATTGGTAAATAGACGCATTGTATACTAAAATTTTGCTTTAGTATAAGTGGGAGATTGTTGGATTTGTATACTGAAAGCAAGAACGTTTTATGCTTGTATACAATGTTTCCTAAGTTCACTATCTAATCTCCTATCTGATTGTGTTCATGATTGCATATGTATGTTCTTTATCTCTATATAAGTAGATTATATGGTGTGTTGTAGATCATAGAAGACCATATAATTGGAATAACCTTAAGAGATATAATATGATCACAGCCGAAATAACTCTAGGACAAGTTATTGGTTTAGGCTGCAGTATAGATGGAAGTAGTTTGTCTTGGCTACTTGTCTATACTGGTACGTCATTACGTATTGATAGGACCACAGTTGAGATGTATTCTTCTATCTGACTTAAGTGAAGAATCAAGATCTCGGTGACTTATAAGATCTTAATACTAATAAGTATTCAGATATATATGTTAATTCGTATATCACTTTGACTTACTATGGGTGAAAGTTATATACTAACTCGAGTACTCTGTATCTTGGGTGATAGCGGTTAATATATGATATTTGATTATCTGTATTAGTACCCGTATCCGGTATAGGATAATGACATCCCCTTAAGGAGCTCAATAAGGTTTATTGCGCTAAACCCTGCAGGTTGATTAAGTTCAGGCGTAATAATAAAGTTTGAGTGGTACTGCTTAAGGATTTATAAAGAGATTAATTAATTTAAGCTGTCAGAGCTCTAATTAATTAATGGATGTCGGATATTTTAAATACGGAGATTTAATTAGTCTAAATACAAGCCCCCGACTCATCACCGGCAATAAAGGGGTAAGTCAGTATCGGTTCTCTAGTGGAATGAACTGATATTTATAAATTAATTATGGTCTGGGCTGACCATAGATAAATTAATTTATTTGAGGCCCATCTTTATTCCTTGTATCTGGTCCCTGGACTGGCCCAAAGACTCCTAGCCCTAGTATAGAGAGAACACGCCTCCTACACAATTTCTGGAGCCTTCTACGTATTTAATTCTATTAAATACAGCTGTCAGCTCTCAGGAAAACAGACTGATAATATTAGGGTTTTTGAGAGAGCTGTGGTGCGCAGGAAAAAGTGTGGAGCATTCTCTCTTGGGACTTTCATAGATCGTTGTCCATCCAACGGTGAAAGCTGAGCGGGATACAGTCGAGAAGATCAGAGCTGGAGTCAGATTTTCGCAGGAAACCAAGTTCTGGCAGTCTCCGTAAAACGGCCATAACTTCCTCCACAGAACTCCGATTCAGACGAATCAGGCGGCCACGGAAAGCTCTTTCGAAGACGAAGAAGTCGTATTTTTGCACAGAATACGATTGGAGGTCGTTTGAGGGGTCAAACGGAGCGTTGAAGTTGGCTGACCTGTTCAGCGACAGATTGACGAATTCTTCTGAATTCTTCAGGTATTTCTGAACTCCAACATGCAGCTGTTAAATTCATAGGAGTATGTTAGGATTAATCGTTGTATGATAAATTAATAATAACCAAGAAACGATCATCGGGCAAAGCGGAACGTTAATTCAGTTTAATATTCCTTCAATAACGGAAACTCCCTTTCTATCGCCGTCGATAACTGTGTCCCTTCGTCGCGGCTTCCCGGCTTAGTTATCCTCAATTAAGTCGAGTGGTTGGTTCGCGACAACATCCTACCCCCCTTAAAAAAAATTTCGTCCCGAAATTTGAGTTATTCACCCTTGGGAAAAAGCTCTGGGTAGTTCTCTTTCATCTTCTCCTCAATTCCCCATGTTGATTTTTCTTGACCGTGATGTCTCCATTGGATTTTCACCAAAGGAATCGACTTGTTCCTCAATTGTTGGATCTTCCGGTCCAGAATAGCATCAGGTCTCTCTTCATAGCTCAAATCTGGTTCTAGGGACACTTCTTCTTTATGGATGACGTGTATTGGATCAAACACGTACTTTCTCAATTGAGAAACATGGAAAACGTCATGGACGTTCGCGAAGCTCGGAGGCAACGCTAGTTTATAGGCTACATGGCCTACTTACTCTATTATATCATAAGATCCTATATATCTCGGTTTGAGTTCTTCTTTAACTCGAAAATAACATGCTCCCCGAGATAGGAAAAACTCACATAAACATCGTTTTTCTAACATCAACAGAATCTATCAGTGATCACTCAACTGTTGGATTTCCTTCTCTCGATTTTGCTAATCGATGCCATAATTCATGGCTATGTGGTCCCACTTCTTATTGTGGAAATCTCTAATAGGTGTAATTGTATAAGGTTGCCAAAGTGGCGCCTTCACGTGTTAACACGCCTAACATCTTTCTATGAAAGATGCCATCTCTCGCTTCTTATCCTCTATTCAAAACGTCGTTTCGGTTTTGGCATATCTGCCATCTCTTGATAATTCTCTACTCTCTTGGTTCGAATCTTTATTCGCAAACTTTCTATCTTCTCATCTTCTCTCTATGCTGTGACTATTCTCGATCGTAAGTCAGGCGTAACGTTCAGTGCAGAAATTACTATTTCTGTCGTTTGTGGTGGTATTACTACCTTCCAATTCATCTTCTCGAATTCCTTGATTAGGTTCTCTTCTCGAGTAAGGAGAAATCCCAACTCTCCCTAATTCTCTCTGTTTAACGCGTCAGTTACAACGTTAGCCTTTCAAGGGTGATAATTAATTCTACAATCGTAATCCTTCACTAACTCTAACCATCTTCTTTGTCGCATGTTCAGATCTTTTGCTCAAAGAAATATTTGAGACTTTTATGATCGGTGTATATCTCACACCGTGCTCCATAGAGATGGTGTCTCCAGATCTTCAAAGCATGCATTACAGCTGCTAATTCTTAATCATGCGTTAGATAACTCATCTCGTGTGGTCTCAGTTGTCGCGAAGCATACGCTATAACTTTTCCTTCTTGCATCAGTACACATTCTAGACCATTTTTCGATGCATCAGTGTACACTGCATACTCTTTATCCGCTTTTGGAATAGTTGAACTGGGGCAATAGTAAGTCTCTTCTTTAACTCTTGAATATTTCGCTCGCGTTCGTTCGTCCAAACGAACTTGACTTCTTTCTTTAGCAAGTGCGTCAATGGCTTAGCGATTTTTGAAAAACCCTCAATAAAACGTCGATAATACCCTGCTAATCCCAGAAAACTGAGAATCTCGTGCAGTGTGGTTGGCACTCCTGTATCGCTTGGACTTTCGCTAGGTCCACTTCAATTCCTCTCGCAGAAACAATATGGGTGAGAAAATTGATTTCTTCCAGCCAAAACTCACATTTCCTAACTTCGCATAAATCTTTTCAGCTCGTAATCTCTCTAACACGATCATCAAACGCTCTTCGTGTTCTCGTTTACTCTTCGAGTAAATCAGGATATCGTCTATAAAGACTATCACGAACTTGTCCAGGTATTCGTGAAAAATGCGGTTCATGAGATCCATGAATACTGCCGGGGCATTCGTTAATTTGGAAGGCATTACTATTAACTCATAGTGCCCGTATCTCGTACGAAATGCCGTCTTCGGAATATTTTCCGATCGTATCTTCAGCTGATGGTATCCCATTCTCAAGTCGATCTTTGAAAAAGTGCTCGCTCCTTGTAGTTGATTGAACAGATCATCGATTCGAGGTAACGGATACTTATTCTTTAACGTTACATTGTTCAACTCTTGATAATCGATACATAACCTCAAGCTTCCATCCTTCTTTTGACAAAAAGAATTGGTGCTCCCCACGGGGAAACACTAGGTCGAATGAAGCCCATATCTAAAAGTTCTTGGAGTTGCAGCTTCAACTTTTGCAACTCTGTGGGGGCCATTCTGTACGGCGCTTTCGACGTCGGTGCTGCGTCGAGCTCTAAATCGATCGTAAACTCAAGCTGTCGGTCTGGGGTAATCCCGGTAAAGTCTCAGGAAAAACGTCTTTATACTTTCGCACGACTGGCACGTCATCAACGTTTGCCTTGAATTCCTCTCTCTAGTTCAGATATACAACGTACGCGGTTGTATCTTTTCTTCGCAAGAGCTTTCTTGCTTGTAGTGCCGAGATGATCGGCGTCTTCTTCCATTTTCGTTCAATACCAATGAAGGAAGTAGGTTCTTGGCCAGGTGGCTGAAAAGATATCCGTCTCTCCTTGCATCGTATCTTCGCATGGTTCTTCTATTACCAATCCGTTCCCAAAAATTATATCTAAGTGCCACATAGGCATCAATCTCAGGTTTCTAGCCTCGAGCTTAATCGATCTTAACTCGAATTCTAAGTTAGGGCACACAGATGAAACCGTAGTAATTCTGCCTATGGGTGTGATTACTCTTTAGAGGTTGTGGAACAAACTCTACATTCGATGTCGAACAAAAATACTATGGGCACACCTTTCAACTCGCCTATATCTGACAAATTTCCTCTATTCTTGTCCGGTGCTTTCTACTCAAGCGCGAACAGTCTCTGGTGATGCGGTCGATTTGCCTGCGGGGCTGGTGGTTGCCTTCTTGACTGATGTGGTTGATAGGCTGGCTGTTGTCGCTGTGATAGAGGTGGCGGTAAGATTCCCTCCATCGCTTTGAGTTGCGGCCGAAACTGACTCGGTCATTTTCCCCTTCCACTTTGCTGACGATCGGACACTGGTTCGAGTAGTGCCCGACCTTTCCGCAGGTGTAACAGCTATTCTGTCTCATCTTGCATTCTCTCAGATGAAATTTTATTGCTCTTCGACAAGGCGATATCCCTCGCGGTTCTTGAAGGTTTACTGCTACTGGGGCAGTTGGGCCAATCTTAAGGCCGTTTGTCTCAGTTCTGATATTGCGGTGGCGCATTCTGACTCTGCCACGGCTTCTTAGGATCTTGACTTCGGTCATCCCATTTTCTCTTTCCTTCTTGCCCTCACCCAGAAAAAGGTGGATTGCACGTTTGAGTGCTCTAATTCGTTTGGGGGTGCTGAAGCTTAAATCGCGTTCTCTGGCTGCATTGTCAGTTCTATAACAAATGCTCTATTTAATGCTTCAGTACACATAACCGCATTCTGACTCGTTAAATCGTCTCGTACCTCTTGTCCTAAACCTGATCGAACAATTCTGACATCTTCTCGTTCATCTCTTCTCGATATGTGGCATACCGAACCAAGTCGCGAAACTGACGTTCGTATTTAGCTACGGTTTTATTGCCTTATCTCATATCATCAACTCTATTTCTTTCTCGACAAAAGTCTAAGGGAATATATGTCAACCTTAGAACTAATTCTCATAACTCACAAATCATAAGACTCTTACTCAACATCATATTATTTCCTCAATTCTCATAACTCAGCGTCAAAGACATATTTCATGTCTATCATCGCAACATCAGATCAAAACTCTACTCAAGCATATAGACTCTCTGGTCATCGTCATATAGACATATATATAAGAAATTTTTCTCTTTCGAGAACTCTTACTAATTGCGGGGCATAACGAAAGTAAAACATCCCCTAATATTACGACAATGCTACATCTATACCAGTCATCATCTCAGTCTGCTGTCGTGGAAAACATTATCTGCTCTAACCTGTCATCTCGATCTTCTTGAATCTGCTATTGCCTACTCTGGCTTAGCATCACTTCTTCTCATCCTTGAAAAGATTAGATTTTTGCATACCTGGCTAATATAAGAAAATCCATAATCGAAAAGTTATGCTCGTCTCGTAATAATATATTCTACGACTGCTCCCATAATTCGTGTTTCTTCCAAACACTCTTCTTGTTATACCATCCTAACTACCTAGACATTCCTAACTTTTGTCGGATGTGGTAGGGAATAGGATGTGATGAATAAAAATGCCTGATCTTGAACAAGACGAGCTCAAGTAATGGAATGATTCCAGAATAGCCGGTGCTATCTCAAGGATAATGAAGAAGTTACAATCAAGGTATGATCAAAAGTTAGAACAGAAACTAGAATAAAAACTGAGATATGATATGATGGAAGTAAATCAATACTGGGAGTAGAAGCAATCCACTAAGTGGAAAATGAATAAATTGTCCACTGTTAAAGCAAGGGGTAAGGATTTCCAACACAAACGGCTTAGGCTCAAACACAGTGGATCCGGAAAAATTTCTCAATAGCAAATAGTTCATCTCATATAGGAGTTCAAATGGATGCAGAAAAGTTTAAATACGACCAAGCGGGATAGGGACTCAATAAGTCTACTCTCATGACTACTCTAGCGATGATACGTGCGGTCCCGGTGAAAGTACCTCTATTACGAAGTAC